>NW_027443604.1:12500-40100 GCF_048569485.1 Anomaloglossus baeobatrachus | reverse complement strand
GGACTTGTTGTGCAGGTTAGAGTGTATACAGTTGGTACTATGCAGCAGAAATCACAGAGTGGGGCAGTTAGTGACATGTATCATCCGGTCACCTGCACAACAAGTCCCAGAGTGGATACAGTGACATGCAGCACACTATGTGTCAGGGCACAGCATGTCACCAACTTGCTCTGCTCTGTCACCTGCGGTGCTGCATGTCACGTTTTTGCTGCGATTTGGTGCGTTTTTTGCTGTGTTTTTGCTCACTGCGTTTTTAATCAGTGCACAATGCCATTAAAGATTGTTGATGAAAAAAAAAAAAAGGTCTGATGTCATTTCCTTATTCAAAATGTTCATTGTATGCAGGAGAGCAGACAGCAGCTGCAGAACTACAAGGCTCAGCATCCTCCATTCACTAGTGTATGCAGGAGAGCAGACAGAAGCTGCAGAACTACAAGGCTCAGCATCCTCCATTCACTAGTGTATGCAGGAGAGCAGACAGAAGCTGCAGAACTACAAGGCTCAGCATCCTCCATCCAGGACTGTATGCAGTTTTTTACCCAAAAAGAAAAAAAAAATGACATGGGCTTCGCCATATTTTTCTATGCTAGCCGGGTACAGCAGGCAGGTACGGGCTGCCCCCAACCCCCAGCTGCCTATTTGTACCCGGCTGGGAACCAAATATATAGAGAAGCCCTTTTTTTTTTAATTATTTCATGAATTTCATGAAATAATTTAAAAACAAAATGACGTGAGCTTCGCCTAATTTTGGTGTCCAGCCGGGTACAACTAGGCAGCTGGGGATTGGAATCCACAGTGAAGGGTGCCCAAGCTTTCTGGGCACCCCCACTGCGAATTGCAGTCCGCAGCCACCCCAGAAAATGGCGCTTTCATAGAAGCGCCATCTTCTGGAGCTGTACCCAACTCTTCCAGCTGCCCTGAAGCTGGGTGGCTAGCCGGGTAATAATGGAGTTAGGGCTAGCTGTATATTATCAGCTAGCCCTAAGCCCGAAATTCATGGTGTCACGCCAATATTAGACATGGCCACCATGAATTTCTAGTAATGATAAAAAAAAACACAACACACAGAAAAATATTTTTATTAGAAATAAAACACAACACAATTAGTGACTCCATCTTTATTGAAATAAACCCCCCTCCGCAGTAATCCTGGGTTAGGGTCCCGCGCCGTCCAATCAGGATCCAATATCATCTGATCGGTTTGCTGGAAGGCAAAGCGATCAGATGATGTGTCAGGATCAAGTGCCTGAATCCCATCACACATCAGCTGATTGTATAAAAGCCGATTATACAATCAGCTGATGTATCAGTGCAAAAAAAAAAATAAATAAATAAATACATACTCACTTATGTGCTGATTACCGACAGCTCCTGCAGCGGAGTCTGATCCTGGCCCATCATTGCAGGAGCTGCCGGTAATCAGGGATGAAGTCCCCTGACGGCAGGATCAGCTGATAGCCGGCCGGGCGCGAAAAAGCCGGCGACACCACGAGAATCGATCAGCTGATGCGTCAGGTGACTGCATCAGGTGATCCACCGCCAGGTCCTGCAAGCTTCGTACGTGCCCCGGGGAGACTGCACACAGCCGAAGCGGCGGGACCGAGACAGGGGCTGGAAGCAGGCATGGCACCCGGACCCTGCAGACAGGTGAGTATGACATACACACACACATACACACTCACACACACTGTATATATACGCACACACACTGTATATACACACACACACTGTATATACGCACACACTGTATATACACATACACTGTATATACGCGCACACACACTTTCTTGCCCTGGCTGTGTAGAGCTGCTGCTGTCTGTGTGATTTCTCTGAGTGCACATCCACTGGGAAGAGGCAGGGAGGAGGGTTTGGTCGGAGAGCAGAGTGGGTGTATTAGACACAATGGGTGTGTTAGATAAGCCAGACACCGCCCTAGAGCCACAAAGAATTCTGGGACTTGTAGGAACTGAACACAGGAAGTCAGAGGAGAGATTAACCCCATCAGAGCTGGAGCCAGCAATGAGCATGTGCTGCTAGTGCACAATAAAAGGTAATTTTGCTGAAAAAACATAATAGATGTGTTGAGGGGCACATATTAGCAAGATTTATCAGAAAAAAAAAATCAGTTTTGGTAACTGGACAACTTCTTTAAATGTTGGGAGGTATGCTTTTGCTCATCAGTGTATGTGACCCTTTTGGACAGGTGTGGGGAACCTCCGGCCTGCGGGCCATATGCGGCCCGCGATGACCTTTTCTGTGGCCCCTGGGGAAGATTCCCGGTGGCTGCAGTGCTCGAGCAGCCGCACATCTTGTGTATTGCCAGCCGGCAGACAGCACTGGGGG
The DNA here is from genome assembly GCF_048569485.1 of Anomaloglossus baeobatrachus. Classification (NCBI taxonomy): domain Eukaryota; kingdom Metazoa; phylum Chordata; class Amphibia; order Anura; family Aromobatidae; genus Anomaloglossus; species Anomaloglossus baeobatrachus. The sequence goes on along the minus strand of NW_027443604.1, from coordinate 37,757 downwards.
TGGGACTTCCTCCCTCTGGCTCCTACATGCTCCCCTGTGAGATTGCAGCTACCGTAGAAGCAGATTGGTGGGGGAGGGGCCTGCACGACACTAAAAGGAGGCTGTATAGTGCCGTGCGTTCTGCCATTCAGGTCTAGCACCGCAGAGGAGAGAGAAGACGAGAATGAAGCCAGCCCTTGAGCTGAGCTGCTGCATCCATCTTGCGTCAGGCAGGAACTTGTGCTGCACCTGATCTTACAGGGGCAACTAAGCAGCAGGTACTTGTATCTGCGCTAAGTGTGTTTATATCTAATATATACCACCATATATCAAATGCATTTGTGACTTCAATGTCCAGTGTGTGTTGTGTATACGACGTATGTGTGTGCTGTGTATACGACGTGTGTGTGTGTGTGTGTGTGCTGTGTATACGGCGTGTGTGTGCTGTGTATACGGCGTGTGTGTGCTGTGTATACGGCGTGTGTGTGCTGTGTATACGGCGTGTGTGTGTGTGCTGTGTATACGGCGTGTGTGTGTGTGCTGTGTATACGGCGTGTGTGTGTGTGCTGTGTATACGGCGTGTGTGTGTGTGCTGTGTATACGGCGTGTGTGTGTGTGCTGTGTATACGGCGTGTGTGTGTGTGCTGTGTATACGGCGTGTGTGTGTGTGTGCTGTGTATACGGCGTGTGTGTGTGTGTGCTGTGTATACGGGGTGTGTGTGTGCTGTGTATACGACGTATGTGTGTGCTGTGTATACGACGTGTGTGTGTGTGCTGTGTATACGGCGTGTGTGTGCTGTGTATACGGCGTGTGTGTGTTGTGTATACGACGTATGTGTGTGCTGTGTATACGACGTGTGTGTGTGTGTGTGTGTGTGCTGTGTATACGGCGTGTGTGTGCTGTGTATACGGCGTGTGTGTGCTGTGTATACGGCGTGTGTGTGCTGTGTATACGGCGTGTGTGTGTGTGCTGTGTATACGGCGTGTGTGTGTGTGCTGTGTATACGGCGTGTGTGTGTGTGCTGTGTATACGGCGTGTGTGTGTGTGCTGTGTATACGGCGTGTGTGTGTGTGCTGTGTATACGGCGTGTGTGTGTGTGCTGTGTATACGGCGTGTGTGTGTGTGTGCTGTGTATACGGCGTGTGTGTGTGTGTGCTGTGTATACGGGGTGTGTGTGTGCTGTGTATACGACGTATGTGTGTGCTGTGTATACGACGTGTGTGTGTGTGCTGTGTATACGGCGTGTGTGTGCTGTGTATACGGCGTGTGTGTGCTGTGTATACGGCGTGTGTGTGCTGTGTATACGGCGTGTGTGTGTGCTGTGTATACGGCGTGTGTGTGTGTGCTGTGTATACGGCGTGTGTGTGTGTGCTGTGTATACGGCGTGTGTGTGTGTGCTGTGTATACGGCGTGTGTGTGTGTGTGCTGTGTATACGGGGTGTGTGTGTGCTGTGTATACGGCGTGTGTGCTGTGTATACGGCGTGTGTGTGCTGTGTATACGGCGTGTGTGTGCTGTGTATACGGCGTGTGTGTGTGCTGTGTATACGGCGTGTGTGTGTGCTGTGTATACGGCGTGCGTGTGTGCTGTGTATACGGCGTGCGTGTGTGCTGTGTATACGGCGTGCGTGTGTGCTGTGTATACGGCGTGTGTGTGTGTGTGCTGTTTATATGGCGTGAGTATGTGTGTGTGTGTGTGTGTGTGTGTGTGTGCTGTGTATACGACGTGTGTGTGCTGTGTATACGGCGTGAGTATGTGTGTGCTGTGTATACGACATGTGTGTGCTGTGTATATGGTGTGTGTGTGCTGTGTGTGTGCGCTGTGTATATGGCGTGCGTGTGTGTGCGCTGTGTAAATGGCGTGTGTGCTGTATATACGGCGTGTGTGCTGTGTATACTGCCAGGGGTGGATTAAGGGAAACCAGGGCCCCGGGCTGTTCAGGACCTGTGGGCCCCCCATCCCTACACACGGATCATGTGACGGGTAGAGTTGAGCGGGATGCCAATAATCCGGGGCTGGCGAGTCATTACCGGACTTAAAAATAAGTCCGATCCGCTCCGGAATCCGGTGCCCATATAAGTCAATGGGGACCGAAATCCGGAGGTTAAAAACGTTTGTAGGGGGCTAGGAGCGAGCGCGGCATACTCACCGAGGCGCTGTCATGGTAGCACACTCCTTCCGGGTCACGCTGTAACCTTCCGGAGCCGACAATTTAATATTCATTGTTTTCCCCGACCACCAGCTCGTGTTGGTTGCAGCTAGACACGCCCCCATCCTGAGTGGCAGCGTGTCAGCTAACTGCAACCAATCACAGGCGCCAGGGCGGCCAGTGGGCGGGGAAAGCAGTGCACTGTCGGTCAGTTCACGGTGGTAAAAATAAACACTCGGCAGCACAGGTATAGTGCGCGGCTGCAGCCTCAGCCGTCGCGCTGTATCTGTGCTGTGTATACAGTGACCAGAGTCACACGTGCGAGGCTGCCGGGTGCTGCCATGGCAGACCCGCGTGCACCCCTCGCATGTGTGATTCCGGTGAAAGTAAAAAAAAAAAACAAACGACCTGTGGTTTCCCCTATTTTTATCCCCAGCCAAGATAACGCCGGCCGGGGGCTGGTATATCATCAGCCCGCAGCCGTCCGGTAAAGCCGCTGGTGTGATGCGGTGCCAGTCGGGGTAATAGCAGGATTAGCAGCGGCGCACGGCTGCTGCTAAACCCTAGGTTTGTGTGATAGCACAGGTGTCTATCAGATACCTGCATCACACAAACCTGTAAATGACAGTAAATAAACACAGACACAGAAAAAACCTTTATTTGGAATAAAATACAAAACACGCCCTGCTTCTCCTCTTTATTAACCCCAAACACCCTGCAGCTCTGACGTAATCCACAGGAGAAGTCCCACGCCGCTTCAGCTCTGCTACATCTGAATATCACAGAGAGCGGCATGACCGACCGTTCTCTGTGAGCTCCAGAGAATGAATGAGCTGCGCATTGAGCGGTGATGTCACTCAGGTCATTTGCGGTCACAGCTGGAGGTTCCCACGGTCCTTCATCTGTGATCGCAGGTAACCTGACCTCAGGTGGAGGTCAGAGTTCACAGACCTGCATCTCCTAGCAGAAAAATCGCTTTTTTTTTTGCCAAGAGATGCAGATTTTGTGCTGAAATTTTTATACCAAATTCCTGCATCCAATCTACACCTCCTGGCAAAAAAAACGCGTTTTTTTTACGCAATTTTTTTTGCCGCGGTTATTTTTCCGTGATTTTTCTCCGTTTTTTTGCCAGGAGGTGCACATTTGCTGCTGAAATTTTCTGCACCAGATTTCAGAACCAAATTTCCACGTGTGGCAGAATTTTTTTTTTATTTTTGGAGGCCAAGAGATGCAAATTTGATGCTGAGATTTTTACATCATATTCCTGCATCCAATCTAGACCTCCTGGCAAAAAAACACGGTGTTTTGCCGCAATTTTTTGCCGCGGTTATTTTTCCGCGATTTTTGCCGCGTTTTTTTTGTCAGGAGGTGTAGATTGGGTGCCGGAATATGGTGGAAAATTGTAATAATCAGACAATTTACATCCCTTGGTCCAAAAATTAAAAACAAACATTTAGACTCTGTTTTTGTGCGGTCTTGTGCCAGGAGGTGCAAATTTGGTGCAGGATTTTGGTGTATTACTTCACCAACAAATTTGCATCTCCTGGCAGAAAACGGTAATGAAATGGTTTTCATACTGCTGGTTTTTGGCTGTTTTTTGCCAGGAGATGCAGATGTGGGATAAAATTGCACACACATGCAGGCTCCTGTCAGAAGTGTGCAGCAGTGCCGGTGATGCGCTGTCAGACTCATGCGGGTCTGACATCACCCGGCACAGCCTGCTGCTGTCTGAACATGAGTGTGCATGTACCTAGAAACACATGCACGCTCTTGTCAGACTCGTGCGGGTCTGACATCACACGGCACAGCCTGCCACTGTCTGAACATGAGCGTGCATGTACCTAGAAACACATGCACGCTCCTGTCAGAAGTGTGTGCGGGTGATGCTCTGTCAGACTCGTGCGGGTCTGACATCACACGGCACAGCCTGCCACTGTCTGAACATGAGCGTGCATGTACCTAGAAACACATGCACGCTCCTGTCAGAAGTGTGTGCGGGTGATGCTCTGTTTGACTCGTGCGGGTCTGACATGACATCATACCGCACAGCCTGCTGCTGTTTGAAGATGAGCGTGCATGTACCTAGAAACACATGCACGCTCCTGTCAGATGTGTGTGCGGCTGTGCTGCGATGTCAGACTCGTGGGAGTCCCTCGCTGTGACTGCTGCCTAAGATAAACCGCATGCGTTTTTTTGTTTTTTTTTTTAATTTAAATAAATAATTTAAAAAAAAAACCACATGCGGTCACCCCCAATTTTCATTCCCAGCCATGATAACGCCGGCCGGGGGCTGGTATATCCTCAGCCAGCAGCCGTCCGGTATAGCCACATCTGTTAGATGTGACCATTCCGGGGCGATATCGGCTCATCTTGATTGCCCTGGTGCGGTGGCAATCAAGGTAATAGCAGGGGTTAATAACAGCACATGGCTGCTATTAAACCCCAGGTTTGTGATCGCACGGGCGTCTGTGAGATACCCGCATCACAAACCTGTAAAGGACAGTATATAAACAAGACACAGAGAGAAATCCTTTATTTAGAATAAAATACAAACGCAGCCTCCTCCTTCACCACTTTATTATCCCAACACCCTGCAGCTTTGGCGTAATCCACACGAGATCCAGCGAAGACACATCCAGCTCTGCTACATGTCAGAGTGAGCAGCTATAGAGCACGGCTGCCTGCTCTGAGTGCAGCGTAGCGATAAGCGATGACTGCACGGCAGAGCTGTCACAGGCTGGGGGGCATGTCACAGCTGAGAGGACGGCCGGTGGGCGGGGAAAACACGGAAAGCTGTGTGACAGCACAGGAAGTGAAAGCGCGACCCGGAAGCAGTGTGCCGCCATGACAGAGCCTCGGTAAGTATGAAACGCTCATTTATTTATTGTTTTTTTTCATTTTTTATTAATGGCTGGTTCTGGATCATGCAGCCGGAATCCCGCGCCCGGATCGGGCCCGGGAATAGTACTGAAACCGCGTGGATCCGGACATTTACAGTCCAGGCCCGCTCAGCACTAGTGACGGGTCAATCATCATACACCTGAAACAGATCATTTCTGAAAAATAGTTGCCGAAACTATAACCTAAAAAACATACACTTATCTAATAAATATACCCTTCAGCTAAAAAAAACACTAAGGCATAGTATTGAATAGTCCAACTTTAATCTGTAAACAAGTCTATTGCCAAAAAAAAATGAAAAATTGAGCAAAAACACCCTGTGTGAACATAGTTTAACAAATACTGAAGTAAAAAACTTATCAAATTCTCACCGTGTGCACAAGGCCTTACAAATACTGAGGTAAAAACTCACCATTACTGAACATGTGCACGTGACCCTATGCCAGTCATGGCGAACCTTTTACAGGCAGAGTGCCCAAACTGTAGCCCTAAACCCAATTTTTTTTCCGAAGTGCCAACCAATCCTATTATATAAAGAATTGATTTTAATCTTACCTTTGCCGTCTTCTCTTCAGCAGGGGGCATCACGCTCATGCTTCCCACACATTGAAGCTGAGCCCTTTCCAGACACAGCAGTTGGATTGATCTTTCTGGGAAAAAAATTGCAGCATATTAGACAGAGATTTTAGCATGGAATGCAATCAGGTGTCACCCTGTAATCCACATCTACATTTCAAAGTCTGAACATCTTGAAATCCCATAAAGACGTACGAGTGGCTCCCCTCCCCATCATTGTGTAGTTCTGTCCCCCTTCCTCGGCCACTTCCTGGTAAACATGTCCCCCATCCTGGTATATATTTCCTACATTTTGGTATATGTGTCCCCATCATGGCCCCATCCTGGTAAATGTCCTCCATCCTGCTAAATGTCCTCCATCCTGGTAAATGTTACCCATTCTGGCATATTGCCCATCCTTGTAAATGTTCCCCCATCCCGGCATGTACCCCATTCCTGGTAAATGTTCCCAATCCTGGTTAATTTACCCCATCCAGGTAAATGTACCCCTTCCTGGTAAATGTACCCTATCGTGGCATGTTTCCTCCATCCTGGCATGCATGTTTTCCCCATCCTGGCATGCATGTTTCCTCCATCCTGGCATGCATGTTTTCCCCATCCTGGCATGCATGTTTCCTCCCATCCTGGCATGCATGTTTCCTCCCATCCTGGCATGCATGTTTCCTCCCATCCTGGCATGCATGTTTCCTCCATCCTGGCATGCATGTTTCCTCCATCCTGGCATGCATGTTTCCTCCATCCTGGCATGCATGTTTCCTCCATCCTGGCATGCATGTTTCCCCATCCTGCCATGCATGTTTCCCCATCCTGCCATGCATGTTTCCTCCATCCTGGCATGCATGTTTCCTCCATCCTGGCATGCATGTTTCCTCCATCCTGGCATGCATGTTTCCCCATCCTGGCATGCATGTTTCCTCCATCCTGGCATGCATGTTTCCTCCATCCTAGCATGTATTTTTCCCCATCCTGGCATGTATTTTTCCCCATCCTGCCATGCATGTTTCCCCATCCTGCCATGCATGTTTCCTCCATCCTGGCATGCATGTTTCCTCCATCCTGGCATGCATGTTTCCCCATCCTGCCATGCATGTTTCCCCATCCTGCCATGCATGTTTCCCCATCCTGCCATGCATGTTTCCTCCATCCTGCCATGCATGTTTCCTCCATCCTGGCATGCATGTTTCCTCCATCCTGGCATGCATGTTTCCCCATCCTGCCATGCATGTTTCCTCCATCCTGGCATACATGTTTCCTCCATCCTGGCATGCATGTTTCCCCATCCTGCCATGCATGTTTCCCCATCTTGCCATGCATGTCCCCCCCCATCCTGGCATGCATGTTTCCCCCCCATCCTGGCATGCATGTTTCCCCCCCCTCATCCTGGCATGCATGTTTCCCCCCCATCCTGGCATGCATGTCCCCCCCCCCATGCTGGCATGTGTGTTCCCCCACCCCACGCTGGCATGTGCGTTCCCCCACCCCACGCTGGCATGTGCGTTCCCCCACCCCACGCTGGCATGTGCGTTCCCCCACCCCACGATGGCATGTGCGTTCCCCCACCCCACGCTGCCATGTGCGTTCCCCCACCCCACGCTGCCATGTGCGTTCCCACACCCCACGCTGCCATGTGCGTTCCCCCTCTCCCACCCTGCCATGTGAGTTCCCCCACCCCCACCCCACGCTGGCATGCGCGTTCCCCCTCTCCCACCCCACGCTGCCATGTGCGTTCCCCCTCTCCCACCCCACGCTGCCATGTGCGTTCCCCCTCTCCCACCCCACGCTGCCATGTGCGTTCCCCCTCTCCCACCCCACGCTGCCATGTGCGTTCCCCCTCTCCCATCCCACGCTGCCATGTGCGTTCCCCCTCTCCCACCCCACGCTGCCATGTGCGTTCCCCCTCTCCCACCCCACGCTGCCATGTGCGTTCCCCCTCTCCCACCCCACGCTGCCATGTGCGTTCCCCCTCTCCCATCCCACGCTGCCATGTGCGTTCCCCCTCTCCCACCCCACGCTGCCATGTGCGTTCCCCCTCTCCCACCCCACGCTGCCATGTGCGTTCCCCCTCTCCCACCCCACGCTGCCATGTGCGTTCCCCCTCTCCCACCCCACGCTGGCATGTGCGTTCCCCTTCTCCCACCCCACGCTGCCATGTGCGTTCCCCCACCCCACGCTGGCATGTGCGTTCCCCCACCCCACGCTGGCATGTGCGTTCCCCCACCCCACGATGGCATGTGCGTTCCCCCACCCCACGCTGCCATGTGCGTTCCCCCACCCCACGCTGCCATGTGCGTTCCCACACCCCACGCTGCCATGTGCGTTCCCCCTCTCCCACCCTGCCATGTGAGTTCCCCCACCCCCACCCCACGCTGGCATGCGCGTTCCCCCTCTCCCACCCCACGCTGCCATGTGCGTTCCCCCTCTCCCACCCCACGCTGCCATGTGCGTTCCCCCTCTCCCACCCCACGCTGCCATGTGCGTTCCCCCTCTCCCACCCCACGCTGCCATGTGCGTTCCCCCTCTCCCACCCCACGCTGCCATGTGCGTTCCCCCTCTCCCACCCCACGCTGCCATGTGCGTTCCCCCTCTCCCACCCCACGCTGCCATGTGCGTTCCCCCTCTCCCACCCCACGCTGCCATGTGCGTTCCCCCTCTCCCATCCCACGCTGCCATGTGCGTTCCCCCTCTCCCACCCCACGCTGCCATGTGCGTTCCCCCTCTCCCACCCCACGCTGCCATGTGCGTTCCCCCTCTCCCACCCCACGCTGCCATGTGCGTTCCCCCTCTCCCACCCCACGCTGGCATGTGCGTTCCCCTTCTCCCACCCCACGCTGCCATGTGTGTTCCCCCTCTCCCACCCCACGCTGCCATGTGCGTTCCCCCTCTCCCACCCCAAGCTGCCATGTGCGTTCCCCCTCTCCCACCCCACGCTGCCATGTGCGTTCCCCCTCTCCCACCCCACGCTGCCATGTGCGTTCCCCCTCTCCCACCCCACGCTACCATGTGCGTTCCCCCTCTCCCACCCCACGCTGGCATGTGCGTTCCCCCTCTCCCACCCCACGCTGGCATGTGCGTTCCCCCTCTCCCACCCCACGCTGGCATGTGCGTTCCCCCTCTCCCACCCCACGCTGGCATGTGCGTTCCCCCTCTCCCACCCCACGCTGGCATGTGCGTTCCCCCTCTCCCACCCCACGCTGGCATGTGCGTTCCCCCTCTCCCACCCCACGCTGCCATGTGCGTTCCCCCTCTCCCACCCCACGCTGCCATGTGCGTTCCCCCTCTCCCACCCCACGCTGCCATGTGCGTTCCCCCTCTCCCACCCCACGCTGGCATGTGCGTTCCCCCTCTCCCACCCCACGCTACCATGTGCGTTCCCCCTCTCCCACCCCACGCTACCATGTGCGTTCCCCCTCTCCCACCCCACGCTGGCATGTGCGTTCCCCCTCTCCCACCCCACGCTGGCATGTGCGTTCCCCCTCTCCCACCCGACGCTGCCATGTGCGTTCCCCCTCTCCCACCCGACGCTGCCATGTGCGTTCCCCCTCTCCCACCCCACGCTGCCATGTGCGTTCCCCCTCTCCCACCCCACGCTGCCATGTGCGTTCCCCCTCTCCCACCCCACGCTGGCATGTGCGTTCCCACTCTCCCACCCCACGCTGCCATGTGCGTTCCCCCACCCCATGCTGGCGCTGCCGCACACGAGTTAAAAAAAAAAAGCAACACACAACTTACCTTCCTGCACCCGCTCCACCGCTGCTCAGTTCCCACACGGCCAGCAGACGGCGCTGGCGCCGCTCTCTGACGCTCCTCCGTCTCCTAGGCAACACACCTGCAGCCTGGGGGAGGAGGAGTGTCAGAGCGGAGGAGAAATGTCTCCTCCGCTCCAACACAGATTTGATCTGCCGGCGCGACTGCACTAGCAGACCAAAACTGCAGGATCGGGCGACAGCACGCGTGCCAGCAGAATGGGCTCAGCGTGCCCCTGGTGGCACGCGTGCTATAGGTTCGCCATCACTGCCCTAGGCTATGTTCACACAGGGTGTTTTTTTTCTGCAGCAAAATCTGAGCAAAGGCTTGTTATTAGCATTAAACCAATTAAAAAAAAAAAACAAAAAACTGCAAAACCGCCCTATTTGAACATAGCTTAAATACTAAGGTAACAAAAACTCTAATACTGAACTTGTGCACAAGGCCTTGGACCACGTGCACACACTGAGTATTTGGTTAGTTTTTTTACATCATTATTGTAAGGCCATGTGTGCATGGTCAGCATTTGGTTTTTTACCTCCATAGCTGTAAAAAAATACTGAGGTAAAAAAAACCACACAAATGTTCAATGTGTGCACATGGCCTTATTGTAGTAGTGAAAATATATGGGTTTGGGATTGGTGTCGACATATGTCCCTGCCCTGCACTCTGTGTGTCCCTCCACTATATCCACTACATACATCGTGATACATGCAGAATATCCTGATGGAGGGGCACACACAGTATATGGAGTCAGGCATTGGAAATATCCAAGATGGAGGGTGGGCCAGTGGGGCACAGTGTGCTGGGGTGTGTCACTCATGCAGTTCAATCCTCATATATATATGTGTGTGTATGCATATACACACATACACACAGTACAGACCAAAAGTTTGGACACATCTTCTCATTCAATGAGTTTTCTTTATTTTCATGACTCTGAAAATTGTAGATTCACATTGAAGGCATCAAAACTATGAATTAAAACATGTGGAATGAAATACTTAAAAAAGTGTGAAACAACTGAAAATATGTCTTCTATTCTAGATTCTTCAAAGTAGCCACCTTTTGCTTTGATTACTGCTTTGCACACTCTTGGCATTCTCTTGATGAGCTTCAAGAGGTAGTCACCGGAAATGGTTTTCCAACAGTCTTGAAGGAGTTCCCAGAGATGCTTAGCACTTGTTGGCCCTTTTGCCTTCACTCTGCTGTCCAGCTCACCCCAAATCATCTCGATTGGGTTCAGGTCTGGTGACTGTGGAGACCAGGTCATCTGGCGTAGCACCCCATCATTCTCCTTCTTAGTCAAATAGCCCTTACACAGCCTGGAGGTGTGTTTGGGGTCATTATCCTGTTGAAAAAAAATTGATGGCCCAATTAAATGCAAAGCGGATGGAATAGCACGCCGCTGCAAGATGCTGTGGTAGCCATGCTGGTTCAGTATGCCTTCAATTTTGAATAAATCCCCAACAGTGTCACCAGCAAAGCACCCCCACACCATCACACCTCCTCCTCCATGCTTCAGAGTGGGAAGCAGGCATGTAGAGTCCATCCATTCACCTTGTCTACAAAGACACGGTGGTTGGATCCAAAGATCTCAAATTTGGACTCATCAGACCAAAGCACAGATTTCCACTGGTCTAATGTCCATTCTTTGTGTTCTTTAGCCCAAACAAGTCTCTTCTGCTTGTTGCCTGTCCTTAGCAGTGGTTTCCTAGCAGCTATTTTACCATGAAGGCCTGCTGCACAAAGTCTCCTCTTAACAGTTGTTCTAGAGATGAGAAGGTGTGTCCAAACTTTTGGTCTGTACTGTGTGTAATGTATTATATATATATATATATATATATATATATATATATATATATATATATATATATATATATATATATATATATATATATATATATATATTGATAGAAGACACCCTTGTGGCCACCTTATAGAAAATTACAATCCCCCCCTTTCACAAAGTGTGCCGCCATTGCCCCCCCCTTCATATAGTGTGCCGCCGTTGCCTGCTGTTAGTGAACAGGTCGGCAGGCACCTCCAAAGAACAGGTCACCGGTCCGTCTCTACTCTTCAGGCTGCTGGACTCCAGCAGGGCCTGGAAGAATGCAGTTGTTGATATCCGTGGATTATTATTATTTTTTAACAATTATAATTATTTAGTTATTTGGTGTTATAGAAAAGATAACAGAAAAAAATTAAATAAATTATAGAAAAAACTATTAACAAACAATTGAAAATTAAATACAACAACTGGAATTATTTGCAAGCTTATATAATATGATCCATGGACCTGACACAATCAACGGAAGGGTTAATTTGCTAGCATGGGAACCATGAATTGGATTTTCCCATTCTGTGATTTTTTTCAACAGCCTGATTGATTCAACCTGTGCACGTCATATTTTTTTTTTTTTTTTTTTTTCTGTTTGAAGGAGTAGCTGGGTACTCTTGTATATATTGTGTTCTATTTGGTTGTAATACGTCTAAGATTAAGGGCCACTAGGCGAGAAACACGTAAGATATTTTTTAATCGCCCCTGGATGTCCATCCAACATGTTTTTAGTTTTTTGAAATAAAGTTACATTTTATCATTTACCTTGGATGTGCTGCTGGATCAAATTCTTCTACCGCTTCCTGCAAGAACGCCGTCTGCTGTCACCATTACAGAGTACGCTCCTCTTCAGCAGACAGGTGGGCAGGACTCCCTGAGCCGCGCCGCACCCTGTATGTTGCTAGTACATCCTACCTAGGGCTGCCACCAGGAATTTTAGAGCCCTATACTGCCAACATTTTTGAGCCACCTTCAAACTCCGCCTCCACCACAGCTCCACCTCTACCTCTACCCCTTGAAACTTCAGCAATAGAAAAAAGTTGTTTCCAGCATCACGTCCAAGAAATAAGTTTAAAAACAAATTTTATTCCATAAGGTTAAAACCAACACTATGTTGGATGGACGTCCACGAAGTATAAAACAATGGCTTACGTGTTTCACACCTAAAAGAGGTTCTTAGTCTTAGACATATCCTGCTAGATTTGCACAAGTTATGGAATAAAATAGGTTTTTAACGTTATTTCTTAGACGTGATGCTGGAAACAATTTTTTTCTATTGCCGGACTTTGCCTCTTTAAACACGGAACTGACCTCCCTGCACCGTCCCCCAGAGAAAGGACCCAGGTGATGCATTTACTGGGTGAGCGGAGATCCTCTTCTGCATACTTACCGCCAACCTTCCACAGTTTCACAATCACTCTTGGAAAATTTCCAACTCTGCAAACACCAATCAAACATTAACCGCTAGTCGTCATTTTGACAGCCCGAAAAAAGCTGCATGCACTGTTTCTCAGGTCATCAAAATGATGAGCCCCAGACAGAATCGTAAGCCATATGCGTATACCTAATATATAAAGCTGAGTGTGTATATACTGTATGTGTCTGTATATGTATTGTGTGTGTGTGTGTGTGTGTATATATATATATATATATATATATATATATATATATATATATATATATATATATATATATATATATATATATATATATATATATGTATGTATGTCCACTAAAGGAATCCACACCGTCACATTTACAATCACGATATTTTGCACAGACACCCCATTTAACTCAGGGAACGTCATAGACTACGTTTTGAGGGGAAAAATTAACCCCACGTTATAGTTATTCACTAAAAAAACCTCCTTACATTAGAGTCAATGGAGCTGGAAGCTACAGGTCATTAATAGGAGCTGTGATTGGTTGCCGTAGGCAACGAAGGACATTGTTAGTATAAGAAGCTTATGTGTAAGATAATATGATATCAGCGGAGAGACGGACAGAAAAGGAAAGAGAGAAAGGGAAAAAGACAGAGACAGCCAGGGAAAGAGACAGACAGACTGCCAGGCAGGGAAAGAGACAGACAGACAGTGTCTGCCAGGCAGGGAAAGAGACAGAGAGAGAGAGAGAGAGAGAGAGACAGACAGGGAAAGAGAGACAGACTACATGCACATATACATACACAGCCCTACAACAGGCACATTTCCTTACACACACTATACATTACCTCATCTTGCAGCTCTTGATCGGTGCAGTGCAGGAGAGCAAACACTAGGAGGAGCCCGGAGGCTGCAGCACCTGAATAACAGGACCTGCTAGGTCACTGGTCATGTGATCAGGCAAGGTCCTTCATCTCAGCCTCCGTTCTGCTCCAGTATATTTCCTGTCCTGCACCGATCATCACATAGATCAGTGCAGGAAGAGAGAGGGCAGCTCTCTATGAGCGACCTGAGCCCCTCCATGCCCTGATGGCGGCCCGACCCCCGGGGCCCAGTGAGCAGAAGAATGAAAGAGGAGGGGCCCGGGCTGTCAGCGGCCCCGCCCCCTCCTGGCTTTTGCTCACGGGGCCCCTACAGGAGTTATGATTGTAATACCCTGATGGCGGCCCCCGTGCTGCCGATGTGCTGCAGGGCGGGCGGATGACCCAGCAGTTTAAGGGTTCATTCAGATTATAATGGGGCAATTTACTTTTCTGAGCATGAGCTCCCTGGAGCCCCGGGCAGTAGCCCAGATTGCCCTCATTATAATCCACCTATGTATACGGCATGTGTGTGTGCTGTGTATACGGAGAGTGTGCTGTGTATACGGCGCGTGTGTGTGTGTGGGTGTGTGCTGTGTATACGGAAAGTGTGCTGTGTATATGGCGCGTGTGTGTGTGCTGTGTATACGAAGTGTGTGTGTGCTGTGTATACGGCGCGTGTGTGTGCTGTGTATACGAAGTGTGTGTGCTGTGTATATGTGACGCCCTGGACACCCCAGGGGTCACAGGTCATTACACACACCATATACACCCCCACCCCAGTAAGGTACCACCAGTCAACCAAAAGACCTGATTGCCTCCCTCGGAGTCAGACAGGCACACCAGGTGGGCGGAGTCAGGTGGATAGAAACGCCCTCCGAGGAGTCTGCTGGCCTGAGGCAGGAAAACACAAGGAGATGATGAAGATAGAGGAGAGAGAGTAGAAAGAAAGAGGAAGAGAGAGGAGCACAGTTCTGCTCGGGGCCTGGGTTAGAGCCTAGGACCCCAGATCAGTCAGGCAGGCAGACGGTAGTGGCTGCCTGCAGGAGACCGGGAATACGACCGGTGGTACCGTAAGGGACCGGGACAGGGTAGTGGCCCGCCGGAACCGAACCGGGGAGCCAACTGGATACCGGAGCACCAGGCAGGGTACTCAGACCCCGAACTAGGCTATAAGCCACCACCATAGTCAAATCAACTGATTGCGGTCTGGACCTCAGGGGTTCATTCCCACCTAAGTCCCGATTGAAGGCAACAGCCCAACCCGTCCAGATAGAAGCCACCGCCAGAGGCCAGAGATCCAAGGGGCCAGCGTCTGCGGGCAAACGGGCTCCTACGACACATATACGCTGGGGAGCGGGCTACCAGTGCCAAGGCACAGTAGCCAAGGTCACATACAGGTGCAGGAGAAAGTTGGACATTACCAACCTATCTGGAGAAACTGCAGCCGGCTGCGGGCCCCGTTCGTCACCCCGTTTTGTTTACCAGTGACTCTGTGTGGTTTAATCGTCAGTACACCAGTGCCCTCAGGCACCGCGCTGCACCACCACCTTATGCCCTGCACCCCGGCCCCTCGCCAAGCGGGCCCCGGGACCAACATCCCCTACCCACGGAGGGGTCAACACCTAGCTGTGCCCCTACACCGCTCCCGGGAGTCCCCGTACCTTCACCGCAGCGGTAGTGTCCACCATCACCACAACCCGTGGGTGGCGTCACGAACTTCACAACACAACTACCCCACCACCCCTGCGTGCACCGCCGCTACACCCTTAGAGAGCGACGTGACCCCCGGGTGCGGAGGCGCTCGAGCCACCGACACACGAGCCCGGACCCGAGCGGCTCGGCGGTTGCAGCCGAGGCCGCGGGGCGGTACATATACGGCGTGTGTGTGTGCTATGTTTGGCACTTAATAAAGTTTCATATTGTAAGGTTTATTGGTATATCTAATTCCTGGTGTACACATGTTTACATTTGGTGCTTTTTTCCTTCTCCTTATGTACTGTGTATACGGCATGTTGAATGCTATGTATGGCTTGTTGAGTGCCGTGTATGGCGTGTGTGTGTGTGTGCTTTATACGACGTGTAAGTGCTGTGTACAGTATACAGTGTCTCCTGTGCATGTGTACTATATATGGCCAATGTGTGTCGTGGGTGGTGTACAATATGACCAGTGTGTCAAGTTTGTGTGCAGTATACGGCCAGTGTGTCAGAGATGTGTGTGTATGTACAGTGTCTCTTGTGTGATGTATATGATTTACCAATCTTATTATCATGAACAGTTGACTGCGCTCCAGACAAAGACAAACCTGGAAAAGCAGTTGTGAGAAGCAAGCATCACAGCCGCACCAAAGAGAAGCAGCACCGGCCGCCACAGTAGAGGTATAGGGGTGAGTTAATTAATTGTTTGATCAATTATAGCCGGGTCATTTTCAAGTTGATAATTTTTTATGGACCCCGAAGGTTGGTAGAATTTTCCAAATGGCCCCTGGCAGTAAAAAGGTTCCCCACCCCTGCTTTAGGAGTAGCAGATAATGTGAAAGTAAAATTGGTCTCTGGTGTTTTCAATCAATGGCATGACAATCAAATTGGAGTGGGCGACCTGTTTTATTTAAAAAAACAAGGATCTGTCACAGTCTGATCTTCACAACACATGATTGTGGAAATGTATCATGGTACAAACAAAGGAGTTTTCTGAGGAGCTCAAAAAAAAAGTTTTTGATCCTTATCATTAGACTAGAAAAGGTTATAAAATCATCTTTAAAAAGTTTAGACTACACCAATCCATAGACAGACAGATGTTGTGCAAATGGGGGAAACTCAAGACCATTATTATTCTCCCCATCAGTGGTCGACCAACAAAGATCACTCCAAGAACAAAGAGTATAATAATCTGTGAGGTCACAAAACAACCCAAGGTATCCTCTAAGCAACTAAAGTAAAGGCCTCTCCCATTAGCTAATTTTAATATTCATCAGTTCACCTTCAGGAGGACACAGGACAGTAATGGTATTCATTGCAGGATTGTAAGGGGAACGCCACTTCTCTCTGAAAAGATCATTGCTGCCCATTTTCAGTTTGCTAACAATTATTAGGACCTATGGTGGTGCACGATAGAAGGTTATAGAAACAATATTTTGTGGTCAGATCACAACAAAAAAGAGCTTTTTGGTTTAAATGAAAATCGCTATGTTATAGAAGGACCTGAAGCGAGCAGTTCATGGTGAAAACCCACACTAAACATAGATTTGAAGCAGTTTTGTAAGGAGTAATTGGCTCGTATAAGTCGATGTGCAAGACCAGTCAGCTTATAGTGAGGGCAATCTGGGCTACCGCCAAGGGCCCAAGGCTCATTGGGGACCCATGGCCAGATTGACCTCATTGTAATGTTTTGTGTGGCATGACATACTCCCTCCCATCCCGTCACCCCTGCGCACATTTCTGGGCAGGGAGCTTTCCTGGAACTACGTTGACAGTAGTGCAGAAGTCAGCACCAGTTGCCGGCGTGATGACGTCATCAGCCTGAGCGAATACAAGTGTATACACGTTGGTATCAAGAAGAAGTGGAGCCCCGGTGGCGAAACGGAAGTGAGTATGTGGCTTCTTTTTTTTGTTTTTTTTTTCTTTTCTTACTACATTTCTATGGGATGTGAGGGGGCTCCTGCTGTATAAATTGGCTAGGCGGGGGCTCATGCTGTATAGAGGGGCTATGTAGGACTCATGCTGTATATAGGAAGCTATGTGGACAGGGGCATAACTAGAGTGCGATGGGCCCCGGTGTAAAATTTGGACCTGGGCCCTTCTCTGCACGTTGATCAGATGTACAGTATGAGCCCCTGTAGCGTTCTGAATCCTATCAAGACATACAAATTGCCCCCTGCCTCTTCATTATGTAATAATGTCCCCACCCTGATGTATATGTCCCCCATCCTGGTATATATGTCCTCATTTTGGTATGTATGGTTCTTCATCTTGGTATGTATGATCCACATTCTGGCATATGTGTTCCATGTTGGTATATATGTATCCTATCCTGAGCCCATCCTGTTATATATGTCCTCATCCTGGGCCCATCCAATTATAAGAGATGAACAAAAATAACCTTTAAAAAATTAAATTTATTAACTCCATTCCTGAAATGCCATAAATATAAAAACCTAAAGTGCAAACAAATTATAGTACAGTGAGTATCACCCAATGCACTAATGATGTCTAGATAAAGTGCACTGTGCTATTGCAGTGCATAGGCATGTAAATGAATATGGGTCACAGAGAAAGGAACTATCAAGAAAAAAATCCCTAGATATCAAACTATTTAAATTCCTATCCCTGCCTAGCAACGAAGGTTTTAAGGTTCAGATGGCACCCCCGTTCCACGACGGCTTTCCCTCCACTCTCTAATTACATATGACAATGACAATGAGTGGGAAGCAGGATAGCAAGAAACAGTGCATAAATGAAGTATATGGTACCTTAGTTCATAGCAGTGTTCAGCAGACTCTTGTTCCTGTTGTGGGGGTTCTGGTCCTGACACGTTTCCTCCTTCACCAGTAATCCAAGGATTCCTCAGGGGACTTGTCTGTGGCTTGTAGGCATAATAATTCACCTTGCATTAGATGGGTGATGGCCGCTAGAGTTCTCGCCAGCCTTCTCACTAGCTAGGGTGAGTTCAGGAGAAGCGAGGGCCTAGGCATGTGATGGTGATAGAGGGAAGGACCCGTATAGGGACTTTAGACAGCGTAGGGTACAGACTCAGGTGAGTTGCAGCAGGTGTCCCATCTCCCTATCGCCATGGCCTTCCATGCTGAGCATCTGTACGCTCTGGCAGGCATGACATAACTGGTCCACTTTTCCCCCCAAGACCTTAAATGGAACCTGTAGAGGCACTTGCAGAACGAGAGCAGATCCTATCTCTTGGTCTGGCAGACCTGTGATACAGAGCTTTTCAACAACAGTGGCAACCAGCTATACTATACCTGAACCCAAGGTGGAGCTCCCGGATATACTTCCGGGAGGGCGAAATAAGTTTGGGTTTTTTTTGTCCGTGAAGCCTGAAAGCTTTATTTTTAGCTCTGTCCACACTCTTCCGGGAGTGAGGAACAACTGGTAGGGATTGTGATCGCCCTCCTTCAGGGAGACCCTAAATCCTGGCATTTTCTCTTCCAACCGACTCTGTCGCTCCAGACGTTCAATGAGCTTTTGCAGTCCTAGGTGTTGTCTATGTCGACCCTAACCATGTCTACTTTGCTGAGTCTCAGCTCCAAAAGCTCTAGCAGGGAGACCGGTCAGCGGAGTTTTGTTCTGAATTATGGAGATGGGCCACTGACACTCGATGGAGTGACCCAGCCCTTAGGAGGCATTACCGGGGCCTATCAGAAAGGCTCAAGGGTGCAGTGGTTTTATTTGAAACTTCTGAGACATTAGAGGCCACCATGGCTCTGGCCATACGTATCGATAGACATCTCAGAGATAGACCTATGATGACTCCTCTCACTGTTGTGCTTCCTAAGAATGAAGTATTTCCCGTGAGCTCTGATGAACCCATGCAGTTAGGTGGATCTTCCTCTAAGTCTGGATCACTTGCAGTTTGCCGTGAGACAAGGGTGTGTTTTACTGTGGCCATAAGAGTCATTTTGTTGGGGTCTGTCGATCGCATCGTAAGCAAAGGAAGTCGTTGGAAAACTTCTGACCCCAGGTTGTGTGGAGCATTACAACCTGGGCATATATATTTCCTTTGCATGTGCGTCTCAGTTTATTTTACCTGCTGAAGTTGTCATAGGTGGTAAAACTGAGATAATTTCTGTCCTTTTAGATAGTGGGGTGGGAGCCTATATGGTGGATTCTCGGTTTGCACAGACTCATGGTCTCTCCTGAAATAATTCTGGCTAACTCCATCACCATATTCACTATATGTCTTGGAAGGTCTCCCTACTCCTATCGTATTGGGCCTTCCCTGGTTAGTTATACATAATCCAGTGGTGGACTAGCAGTCCATAGATAGTCAGATTGAGTGAGTTCTGTAGGAATTATTGCTTGAATACAGTTATCGCTTCCGTGGGGGCTCATACTCTATAGGACGCTATATGGGGTTTCATGCTGTATATAGGAGGCTATGTGGGGGCTCATGCTGAACATAATAGGGTGTGTGGGGGCGCATACTGTATATAGGAAGATGTAGGGGGGCTTAAACAGTATATAGGGGCTATGAGTGGACTCATGCTGTATATAGGAGGCTATATAGGGGGTTGATGCTGTATAAAGAAAGCTATGCGAGGGCTCATGCATAGAGGCTATGTATAGGAGGATGTATGGAGGGGCTTATACAATATATAGAGGCTATGTGGGAGTTCATGCTGTATATGGAAGGCTATGTGGGGCTCATACTGTGTATATCAAGCTATGTGGGGGCTTATACTGTATATTAAAGGCTATAGGGATGCTCCTGCTTTATATAGGATGCTGTGTGGGGGCTCATGCATATGGGCTATGTGGTGGCTCATGCTGTATGTAGGAGGCTATGTGGGGGCTCATGCTGTATATAGGAGGCTAATTGAGGGCTCATAGTGTATATAGTTGACTATGTTGGGATCTTACTATATATAGGGTGTTATGTGGGGGCTCATGCTGTACATAGGAGGCTATGTTCGGGCTCATGCAGTGTATAGGAGGTTATGTGGGGGCTCATGCTATATATAGGAGGATGTATTGGGGCTCATACTCTATATAGGAGGATGTAGGGGGCTCATACTGTTTATTGGGGATATGTATGGACTCAGTACTGTATATAAGAGGCTATATGGGGTCTCATGCTGTATATAGGTGGCTGTCGGGCTCATACTGCATATAGGAGGCTATGTGAGGGCTCATATTGTATATAGTAATCTTTGTAAGCTTATGCTGTATATAGGAGGCCATGTGGGGGCTCATGCTATATATAGGAGGATGTGTTGGGGATCCTGCTGTATATAGAAAGTTATATCGGGAGCTCATGCTGTATAAAGGGGTGATGTGTGTGTGTTCACACTGTATATGGAGGTTTATATGAGGGCTCATTACATATAGGAGGGCTGTGTGTGGGCTCATACTCTTAATAGGGGGGGTGTTAGCCTACTTAATTCTGCTCAATATCAAGAGTTACAAATAATATTAATATAACATAATTATAATTGTTAATATTAATGTTGAGCAAAATTAATTTCAGCCTTTTGGTTCAGCCTTCCCCAACAGTCACATGGCCCCACAGGATTTCTCACTCCTGGTCTAATATGTATAGCACTATATTATGTATAGCTCTGTACATACGGGGAAAAAAATGTGCGCCACTGTCTGCAGATTTGCCCCTGTGTGTTGATCATGTGAGCTATCAAGGAGATTGTGTGACAAGTCACATGATACATTGGGGCTTGGGGACGCTCACGCCTTCTAAACTGCCCGGGGCCCTGGCTACTCTAAAGGCCCCGTTACACGCAACGACATCGCTAACGAGATGTTGTTGGGGGTCACGGAATTTGTGACGCACATCCGGCCTCGTTAGCGACGTCGTTGCATGTGACACGTATGAGCGACCGCTAACGATGCAAAATTCTCACCAAATCATTGATTGTTGACACATCATCCATTTCCCAAATATCATTGCTCGTTCTGGACGCAGGTTGTTCGTCGTTCCTGAGGGAGCACACATCGCTACGTGTGACACCCCAGGAACGACGAACAACACCGTACCTGCGTCCTCCGACAACGAGGTGGGCGTGACTTTCATGCGGCTGCTCTCCGCCCCTCCGCTTCTATTGGACGCCTGCCGTGTGACGTCGCTGTGACGCCGAACGAACCGCCCCCTTAGAAAAGAGGCTGTTCTCCGCCCACAGCGTCGTCGCTAGGAAGGTAAGTATGTGTAACGGGTACTATATATTTTGTCCATCACAGGCAGCGATTTGCCCGTGACGCACAAACGACGGGGGGCGGGTGCGAACGCTAGCGACGTCGCAGCGTGTAAAGCCCCCTTTAGCCCGCCCCTGAGCAGGACTAATCAACACTTCCCAGCAACATCTAGATATAGTTATTGCTGCACAAGGGGGTCATACCAGATACTGAAAGCAAAGGTTCACATACTTTTGCCACTCACAGACCTTTCATATTGGATCATTTCCCTCAATTAATGACAAAGTCTAATAATTCTGATTTGTTTGATTTGGTTTTCTTTACATACTTTGAGGACTTGCGTGAAAATCTGAAACGTAAGAAGGGTTCATAAGCGTTCAGTCACCACTGCAGTGGAAGTTACCTGGCATATTTGCCACTCAGGGTCCTGAGAAAGCTGTGAGATTAGTGTGATGACGGTCAATGTATTATTATATATTAGATCCTCTGGCAATGACCCAATTGTGTCACCTCGATCATGGTTTTTGCCTGTCAGATCCTCTGTCTCTTTCTCCACTACATATAATAGTATATATACAATTGCTTGGAGTCAATTCTCTGTTGTTTCTTTTCTCAATGGTAATAACGCTTTTTCTTAGCCGCAGGAATTCTTCCATAAAACATGTTGCTGTTGTCTATAATGGCTGAACAACAACTGAATGGAGCAATATATAAAGTACATGTCTCTGTAGGCAATTTCACAAAGACCATTTGTTTTCTGGGTTTTTTTGTTGTTGTTTTTTTTTGCACAATAGTATAGTTCGGTCTGTAGATAAGATTGCATTTACATTAGTTACCATCTTCAATAGTAGCGTCTATATATACTCCGTGGGCTGTCATGTGGAAGTCATCAGCTTTCTATTAGAGTGCCTTTCCGCTCTTAAATGCGGAGAGCTTTGAGCAGTCTGAGTATATGTGTATGCAGGAGGGTGACTGGGTGACCAAGATTAGCTCTCTAGATTCTTTAAAATGGCTGTCTATGCTTTCAACTTATAGTTCCTTTAGGGTAAACAGCAGCCCTGGAGCACAAATGCTGCTCTTAGAATAGTGTCAGTAAATAGGGAAAAAAATATTTAAGAGCAAAGGAAATTTTAATATATGACAACCAAATGACACTTATTATAAGATGTCAGTTAGCCCCACCCCTGAGGAGTCTAATAAAACTGTAATGTCAACAATGAAACCTCATGATATACGAGGCACTAATTACTACTGATCCTTGTTGGTTTTGAAAAGTGACACCAGAGGCTGATAATGTGTTCACTATATACGGTACTCCATTCTGATGCATGATGGGAGTTTATGGTACTACTCAGCATAACATAAGGTGTGAGTGATTGCTCTTTAATCATGGGCATCTCCATTATGTATGGAGACATTTTCTTGTCTTGTCTTCACACATTGATACGTGGACATCTGGTTTGGACCACATAAAATCCACATGACTCTTTCCTCTCCCCACCCCACAATACCTTTAAGAGGTTGATATTAAGTTTTCCATACATTTAGTTAAAGGGAACCTGTCAGCTGCCGAAACCGTGGGCATCATGAATCTGGCTGCATAATTGCAGCCAGGCATATTTTTCTCTGAAACTCTGTTATTTTAGAGAATATATAGTAGAAGATCCAATTTGGAACCATAAGCAGAAACAAGACAAGTCCGGCACCACCCCTGTCTGGCTCCTCGAAGCGCTGCTGCAGGTGATTGACAGGTGTCTCCCAATGTACATACATACAAGAAAGGGACCTATCAAACACTTGTAGCAGGGCTGGGATGAGCTGGCCAGGGAGGTATCAGGCTGGTCTCGTCTCCGGCTATGGTCCCTGGTCAGATCTTCTAACTATATATTCTCTGAAACACCAGGAATCATGCAGCCAAGCACTGATACATGTTGCCCGTGGTTTGGGCAGCATTAATTAGGTGACAGCCATGTTCCATTATAATTAAATGACGACTACTCTTGTCACTTTTCTATCATATGGGGATACATATTGCTGCATAGAAAGACCAATATCTCATGCTAGGCTCTGGAAAAAATGGCTACCAATAGCTATCCGAGATTTAGGTGGCTATTTCTATTACTTAATATAGCAAATAGAGTTGGAACAAATCAGTTTGTAGGACCCAGACCACTGGCCATATCGGTAATCCGTGGCCGCTGGAGAACCGTTTCCTATGTGCCTTCATCAGGGGGTCTTCTTTTGATTAGACTGGTCTCATCATCGTTATGGCATAACATCACACCAGGTCAGTTAAGCTCAGGGCTCCCATCCAGAAGCCACAGATTACTGATATAGACCTGGTCCTGAAAATCAATTGGACTATAATAGCTACAAATATGGTAAACAGATTAATTTTTCTTCAAGATTTGTAATTATGCAACAAGACATAAATGACACAAGAAAAGAGAATTGTGGAATTATATTTATTTTATTAAAATTACAATGCAAAACAGTAGCAAAAATGTATATTCTGAAAAAAGACAGACAGACAGACAGACAGACATAGATATCCACACAAGAATTAAAGCAGCACTCTATCTATCTATCTATCTATCTATCTATCTATCTATCTATATCTTCCTAGGTATAATAAAGGCAGCATTCCATCCTTTGGCCCTGATTCAACATTTGTAGCATATTCGAAGTCCCTATCCTTTTTTGTCTTGTTGCATAGACGCCAAATTCATCAAAATGATACATGTAATTCATGAATTTGGCGCAATCTCCAAATTCGGCTTTCTTTCTTGTCTTGAACTGTTTTTTGAGACTCTTGGACTCAATGTCAAACGTTGGCGGTAAAGGATGAAAGAACCGTACCAATATGAAGCCGGGTGTACGCGTCCTGGTTTCAAACTGAAGTAGTGTGCATGACCCAAACTGCAGGGTCATGCGCACTGAGCCGAAATCCATCCAGCGATGGCGGCAGAGAGGTGAGAGATCATCCTGTGACGCTGCATATTCATTAGCATGTTAGCACACCCACAGGGGCCCACAGGGGTGTACTAACATGCTAATGAGGGGCGACTAATGCCCAGGGGACTAGTCCCCTCGCTCATTAGCATACAGTAAAAGATCTTTAGAAATACTTTTATCTTTGCTGGTGTATACAGTGACAGTTAGGCAGGGATTAGCTATATGCACCCAGAACTGCTCATGGTTCTGTGTGCAAATTGCACCTGACAGCACCTTCAAGGCAACTTTGTCTCCAAACATAATACTGAGCCTTCCTCTGTAATGTGTATGAAGCCAAAACGGTACTAAAACACTATAGGTGAATAAAACACAAAGATGGAGTGCTGTCTTATTTATACCTTGAAATATGGATGGATGGGATAGATCGATGGGTGGAATAGATGGATGGATGGGTGAGATAAATGGATGGTTGGATGGAGGGATAGATGGATGGATGGATAAGAGAGATGGATTGGATAGATGGATGGATGGGATAGAGAAATGGATGAGATGGATGGATGAGATGGATGGATGAGATGGATGGATGAGATGGATGGATGAGGGATGGATGAGAGAGATGGATGGATGAGAGTGATGTATGGATGAGAGAGATGTATGGATGAGAGTGATGTATGGATGAGAGTGATGTATGGATGAGAGTGATGTATGGATGAGAGTGATGTATGGATGAGAGTGATGTATGGATGAGAGTGATGTATGGATGAGAGTGATGTATGGATGAGAGTGATGGATGGATGAGAGTGATGGATGGATGAGAGTGATGGATGGATGAGAGAGATGGATGAGAGAGATGGATGAGAGAGATGGATGAGAGAGATGGATGGATGAGAGAGATGGATGAGAGAGATGGATGGATGAGAGAGATGGATGGATGAGATGGATGGATGAGATGGATGGATGGATGAGAGAGATGGATGGATGAGAGAGATGGATGGA
>NW_027443604.1:0-7500 GCF_048569485.1 Anomaloglossus baeobatrachus | reverse complement strand
GGGTTGAACTGGCTGTTAAACGTGAAGTAACAAAATAAAGAGATGTAGCAGAGCTGATTTTGCTATATAAGGTTGATCGCAGGATGCTCAAGGCATTCTTTGGATATTTCTTCTCATTCTTAAACATCGTTAGCACTCATACATTTTCCTGTCAGATACCATTGGAGTGCCAAATTACAAATTCAACTCTGCTTCATCCTTACAATTGACATTATACATTATACTGACCGTCACTAAAAGCAGCCTAAACGTTTTTTTGTTTTACTGTGGGTAATGCACTACGGGTTATCTCTTATCACAGTAATGTCTGTAAATGGAAATATTACTAAAATTAATATATAATACGGTATGACATCACAGTCAACAGATCATAGGCCCTACAAGGTCCGTACCGAAGGACTGTACTGGACGAGATTATGTAATCTCTCAATGGGCCTGAAGCATGGAAAATCCGCTAATAAATGACGGCACCGAAAGGAGAGAACAGATTATAGGAGAAGTGGGCAGTATGGAAAGGTTAATGGCATCTGAGGTCATATGGGGCAGGTTACACCATGCCACTAGATTATATTTGGCTGCCAGTATTGGTCAGAGAGATGGCAATGGAGGAAGTGTACAAGGCCTAGCAAGGAGTGGCACTTAAGAAACGTTGTTAGTAGGTATTATAGTTTTGACTGGACACATTTGTTTTATTTCGATAGTAGAAGGCCAAGACCTTACTGAATGGTTGGGAAAAGACAAGTACAGGATAGAACCAGGTCAGGGAGGAAACACACAGTGCAGGATAGGCACATATAGGCAGCGGAGGCAGCCTTGGTAGCATAGCGCTGAGCTGGCCTAGTCCTGCACCATCCTGCCCTAGGGATAAATTAAATTCTAGGACTATATTGATCACAGAGACAGTATCGACAGAGGCCTGAACTAGTGTGATCCACAGTGCATGTATAGTGGAGGTCACAATACACTAGAGACAAGATAGGCAGCAGAGGGCAATCGAGGACAGAGACGATAGGCAGCAGAGGGCAATAGAGGACAGAGACGATAGGCAGCAGAGGGCAATAGAGGACAGAGACGATAGGCAGCAGAGGGCAATAGAGGACAGAGACGATAGGCAGCAGAGGGCAATAGAGGACAGAGACATGTTAGGCAGGAGGCAGGGAGAACATGTGGTAGAGTACAGAAGTATGTAAGGTTGGATACATCAAGCATTAAAGTATAAAGACAATCTAGGCAGGAGAAAATATAAAGTACATAGACATGTTGTGCAAGAGAAAAATGCTGTATAAACGCATGTTAGGCAGTGTAGAAACATGCTGTAAAGATCATACTAGGCAGGAGTACATGCCGTAGAGCACAGAAGTATGTAAGGCAGGGAAGATCATGCATTAAATTCAGGTAGACAAGTTAGGAAGATGAGAACACCCATTAAAGAGCGATGCCAGGCAGTACAGTACATGCACTATAGTGCAGAGGAATATTTGGCATTTTAAGCACCTGAGAGAATTCAGTATAGAGACATACTAGGCAGGGAACAACCTACTGTACAATATAGGGACATGTAGAGAACATGCAGTACACAGGCAAGTTAGTCAGTGGAGAACATTCAGTACACGGGCATGCTAAGCAGGAGAGAACATACGGTATAAAAGCATGTTAGGCAGTAAGCCTTCTCACCATGGAACCAATGCTGCTCTATAAATAATAAAATATAGAGGCAGTGAAAATAAGAAGCATAGAAGCATGTTAGACGGGAGAGAACACACATTATAAAGGCATGCTAGACAGAAGAGATCGTGAAGTAGAGTATAACGACATGATGCAACACAATATGGAGGCATCATAGGGAGGAAGGCAGTCAGCAGCAGAGAACCTATAGTATAGAGATGCATCAGGCACCAAAGAGCATGCAATAGAGTATAGCGGTATGTTGGGAGGAGAGAACATGCAGTAAGGTATTGCGGTATTTGAGTCAGGAAGGGACATGCATTATAGAGGTATTTTAGGGAGCAGAAAATATATAGTACATAGGCATGTTAGACAACAAAGAGCATGTGGTAGAGTATAGAGGTGTGTAGGAAGAGAGAACATATAGTATAGAGGTTTGTAGGGAGGAAAAAATATGCGGTGTAGGGAGGAAAAAATATGTGGTATAGAGAGGAGAAAACGTGCAGTATAAAGGTATGCAGGGAGGAGAGGATATGCAGTATAGAGGTATGTAGGGAGGAGTGAACATGCAGTATAGAGGTATGTAGGGAGGAGAGAACTTGCAGTATAGAGGTATGTAGGGAGGAAAGAACTTGCAGTATAGAGGTATGTAGGGAGGAGAGATCATGCAGTAGAGAGGTACGTAAGGAGGCGAGAACATGTAGCATAGTGGTACGTAAGGAGGAGAGAACATGTAGTATAGAGGTACGTAAGGAGGAGAGAACATGTAGTATAGAGGTATGTAGGGAGGAGAGATCATGCAGTTTAGAGGTATATAGAGAGCAGAGAACATGCAGTATAGAGGTACGTAAGGAGGCGAGAACATGTAGCATAGAGGTACGTAAGGAGGAGAGAACATGTAGTATAGAGGTATGAATGGAAGAGAGAACATGCAGTATAGAGGTACATAAGGAGGAGAGAACATGTAGTATAGAGGTATGAATGGAAGAGAGAACATGCAGTATAGAGGTATGTAGGTAAGAGAGAACATGCGTATAATTATGTAGGGAGGAGTGGACATGCAGTATAGAGGTATGTAGGTAGAAGAGAACATGCAGCGTAAAATTATGTAGGGAGGAGAGTATATGCAGTATAGAGGTATGTAGGTAGGAGAGAACATGCAGTGTAAAATTATGTAGGGAGGAGAGAATATGCAGAATAGAGGTATTTAGCAGAGAATATGTAGTTTAGAGGTGTCAGACACCAAAGAGCATGCACTACAGTATAGCGGAGAGAACATGCAGTAAGGTACAGCGGTATTTAAGGCAAGAAGGAATGTTCAGTTAGAGAACAAAGAATATGCAGTATAGTATAGAAGGATGTTAGTAATAACATGCAGACTCCTGATTAATGTACTACTATAGATTAGCAATCCATTAGACAGGAGTTTGCAGATAGGCAATGGAATCAGGATGGACAAGAGAAGATGCAGAAGATCAAAACATGGAAGGCCAAAAAGAATGTACACCTAAAGGCAGAGGCATGTTATGTAAGCCAGAGAATTCAGCAGTATATAGGTTTATAAAGCTAAAGAGAGAACAGTATCTGTAGAAGACAAGGTTATGTGCTGTGAAAGATAATCTGTAGTAAAGTACTTAGGTTAGGCAGCAGCAAGCAGGCAATAAAAATATTAGGTGTAGAGGCAGAGGGATGAAGAAACTCATGTATGGCCCTAATATGCAGAGAACAAGCTACATGTTATACAGCAGAGAAGACCAGATGAATAAGGCAGGAAATAAAGTATGGTAGAGACAAGATAGGCAGGGAAGAACATAAGTGTGTGTGGCAGAAAAAGGAAGCTATGCATGGTACACATTAGAGTGCAAAGACAGACATCGGGGCAGACATACGTTTGGCAGGAGTGAGGATTTAATTTTCTTGCTAGCTACATATATATATTAGATGTATATATGCACACTGGCGAACACAGTGCGTGTATGCATATATGTGTATACACACATGTATGTATGTATATATATGTGTGTGTGTGTGTGTGTGTGTGTGTGTGTGTATATATATATATATATATATATATATATATATATATATATATATATATATATATATATAATATATAGGGGCGGACATATCATTGAGACTTGGGGGGCTATTTCTACTTCCAAAAACAGGTGGAATTGTGAATTTTGATGAGTTAATGGACTGAAAAAGGACCATATACTGTTCTTGCACAGGGACCCTTTTCTGCTTTTCTGTCTGTGTTCGCCATCTATGTAGTGCCGTTAAGCAGTACTGCAGTGGACTTTGTTGGGCAGGATGTCAGACATAAGGCATATGGCCGCCTTGAAGAGTATAGCACACCTACTAGAGGAGCATCATATATGCATGGGCTGGTTTAATAGAATTGGAGTCTGTGCTTGTTATTACAGAAAGTGGCTGTTAAGAAAAGCAGAGCATTGTCAGATCCTGAATATTGAAGGAATGTAAAAGGTAGGAGGGTGTAGTATAGGGAAAGCTCATGTTAGACAGCAATACAGACTAGGAACATGGCCGGTATTAAATCTGCAGGGAGCGAATGTATAAGACAGGAGGGGGAAATACATTAAATGTGTATATCAGTCAGTAGGAGGCAGTATGGTTAATGCACATATCAACCATCAGGGGACAGGATAGTAAATGCACATATCAGCCATCAGGGGGCAGTATAGTTAATGCCCATATCAGCCATCAGGGGGCAGTATAGTTAATGCACATATCAGCCATCAGGGGGCAGTATAGTTAATGCCCATATCAGCCATCAGGGGGCAGTATAGTTAATGCACATATCAGCCATCAGGGGGCAGTATAGTTAATGCACATATCAGCCATCATATCAGCAGTATTGTAAATGTACATGTTAGACAACTGAGGCAAAGAGAAATTAAAACTTGATCAGGTAGCTGGTGTGTAGAAGAGATGGAATATGTATGGGGGGGCACCATAGTGCAGCACTATATTAATAACATACAGCTTAAGACCTAATTCTATAGGAACACATAACCCGAGTCGCACACGTAACCATAGCCTCACATCGTAAGATTGATGAAGAACAAAAGACTCTAAGTTGCCTTCCCAGTCACATATATAAGACTTAGAGGCTAAGTATAAATGGCTGAAGTTATGAGACTGTAATACACTGGCCTGAATTATTTATTGCTGTGGTTGTGCTAAGCACTAATTGTGGGACATATGTGGACACTGAAGATGGAAGCTAATTGTTCAGAACAGAGACATCGAAGGGAAAATATGACATGAAAGGTGCATTTCAGGCAGGAAAGGCCTCTAATGATAGATTAGGTATGGTAGGTGGGAAATTACTGGTCCGGGCCAGGAAAATACAGCAGTTTGTTATATTACAGCAGATATGGAAAGAAGACATTAATTTAATGCTGAATCTGTAGGATGCAGAGGATGTAGTCTGTAGGGGGTTAATTATTCAGAACAGGAACATTTTAGGCAGGAGGCATAGCATAAAATAGAGAAAATAGGCAGTAAACGGAAACAAGCAAGAAAGTAGAAAGGCGAGAAGTACATATTAGGCAGGAGATAAGGATAGATATCTTAGATCAAGATAATAGATATCATGAGCTAGGTATGTAATGTGCAGGAGAAGGTATATGGCACTAAATGAGAACATAGGCAAAAAAAGCATCGAAATCTGGATATGTCAGGCTGGAGAAAGTCCAAGATGTGCAGGTACATAGGGCATGGAGAAATAGCCGGCAGTACAGAACATACGACAGGACTAGGCAGTAGGTAGGTGAATGTTGGGCCGTATACAATAGCTTGTGTCCCTTGTTGCGCATGTACAGTAGCCAAGGTAAGACATGAGATACCGATTAGGCATCAGTGTAAGAAGGTTTAAAATCACATGTATAGCCGAACCATATGTCAGTCAGACATGGAAGAAAAACTAAAGAAGTGGATATTTACATTTTAGGCAGAAGACCTACGTAGGACAGTGACATGTTAGGCGAGAGAGTAGGAACATCTGGCAGAGACATGTTAGGCAGGAGAAGAGAAACATATGGCTAGGACATGTGAAGCAGGAGAGGAGACACATATGGCAAGGACATGTGAAGCAGGAGAGGAGACACATATGGCAAGGACATGTGAAGCAGGAAAGGAGACACATATGGCAAGGACATGTGAAGCAGGAAAGGAGACACATATGGCAAGGACATGTGAAGCAGGAGAGGAGACACATATGGCTAGGACATGTGAAGCAGGAGAGGAGACACATATGGCTAGGACATGTGAAGCAGGAGAGGAGACACATATGGCTAGGACATGTGAAGCAGGAGAGGAGACACATATGGCTAGGACATGTGAAGCAGGAGAGGAGACACATATGGCTAGGACATGTGAAGCAGGAGAGGAGACACATATGGCAGAGACATCTTAGGCAAGAGAAGAGAATCATATGGCAAGGACATGTGAAGCAAGAGAGGAGACAAATATGCCAGGTATATGTTAGGCAGGAGAGGAGTTACATATGGCTAGGACATGTTAGGCAGGAGAGGAGTTACATATGGCTAGGACATGTTAGGCAGGAGAGGAGTTACATAATGCATAAACATGTTACGCAGTACAGGAGTTATATATGGCAGAGACTTGTTAGGCAGGAGAGGAGTTACATATAGTAGGGACATGTTAAGCAGGAGAGGAGACGCATATGGTAAAGATATGTTAGAAGAGGAGACACATATGGCAGGGCCATGTTAGGCAGGAGAGGAGATACATATGGCACAGACATGTTAGGTAGAAGAGGAGATACATATGGCAGGGACATGTTAGGCAGGAGGGGAGACACATATGGCAGGGACATGTTAGGCAGAACAGGAGACACATATGGCAGAGAAATGTTAGGCAAGAGAGGATATACATATGGCAGGGACATGTTAGGCAGGACAGCAGACACATATGGCAGGGACATGTTAGGCAGGACAGGAGAAACCTATGGCAGGGACATGTTAGGCAGGACAGCAGACACATATGGCAGGGACATGTTAGGCAGGAGAGGAGACACATATGGCAGGGACATGTTAGGCAGGACAGCAGACACATATGGCAGGGACATGTTAGGCAGGACAGCAGACACATATGGCAGGGACATGTTAGGCAGGAGAGGAGAAACCTATGGCAGGGACATGTTAGGCAGGACAGCAGACACATATGGCAGGGACATGTTAGGCAGGATAGGAGACACATATGGCAGGGACATGTTAGGCAGGATAGGAGACACATATGGCAAGGGACATGTTAGGCAGGACAGGAGCCACACGTGGTAGGGACATGTTAGGCAGAAGAGGTGACACGTATGGCAGAGACATGTTAGGTAGGAGAGGAGTCACATATGGCTGAATAACTATATGTTAGGAAAGAGAAAGCTTGCATAGGAAATGATGGTAGCATGTTAGACGAGAAAGGACAACCAAAGGGCAGTATAATGGCAAGTTAGGAGGGTGAGAACTACTAGAGGATGTGACATTGATATGTTAGGTACCAGAAGACAACCAAAGGGCAGAATAGAGATGTTAGGCAGGAGAAGATGCATGCATGGCAGGACAGTGACATTTTAGGCAGGAAAGGACAACTAAACGACGGTTACATCCTAGGCAGAAATATGTTTACATAGGACAGGATAGTGACATGTTAGGCTAGAAAAGACATAGCTAGGGCAGGGTAAATTATATATTAGTCAGAACAGGAGGACATTAGTGCCGTGAAGTGCACAGAAATAATAGTACAAAGTACAGAAAGATATAAAGCAATGAATTAGATTTTATGGTCTGTTGG
>NW_027443603.1:0-40125 GCF_048569485.1 Anomaloglossus baeobatrachus | reverse complement strand
TCCATTTATTCTCCACTTTTTCTCCTACTTTTTCTCCACTTATTCTCCACTTTTTCTCCACTTATTCTCCACTTTTTCTCCACTTTATTCTCCACTTTTTCTCCACTTTTTCTCCATTTTTTTCTCCACTTTTTCTCCACTTATTCTCCACTTTTTCTCCACTTTTTCTCCACTTTTTCTCCCACTTTTTTCTCCACTTTTTCTCCACTTTATTCTCCACTTTTTCTCGCACTTTTTCTCCATTTTTCTCCACTTTTTCTCCACTTTTTCTCCACTTTTTCTCCACTTTTTCTCCACTTATTCTCCACTTTTTCTCCACTTTTTCTCCATTTTTTTCTCCACTTTTCTCTCCACTTTTTCTCCACTTTTTTCTCCACTTTTTCTCCATTTTTTCTCCACTTTTCTCCACTTTTCTCCATTTATTCTCCACTTTTTCTCCACTTTTTCTCCATTTTTTTCTCCACTTTTTCTCCACTTTTCTCCACTTTTCTCCACTGTTTTCTCCACTTTTTCTCCACTTATTCTCCACTTTTTCTCCACTTTTTCTCCACTTTTTCTCCATTTTTTTCTCCACTTTTCTCCACTTTTTCTCCATTTATTCTCCACTTTTCTCCACTTTTTCTCCATTTTTTTCTCCACTTTTTCTCCACTTTTTCTCCACTTTATTCTCCACTTTTTCTCCACTTTTCTCCATTTATTCTCCACTTTTTCTCCACTTTTTCTCCATTTTTCTCCACTTTTCTCCACTTTTTCTCCATTTATTCTCCACTTTTTCCTCCACTTTTTCTCCACTTATTCTCCACTTTTTCTCCATTTATTCTCCACTTTTCTCCATTTTTTCTCCACTTTTTCTCCACTTTTTCTCCATTTATTCTCCACTTTTTCTCCACTTTTTCTCCACTTATTCTCCACTTTTTCTCCACTTTTTCTCCACTTTTTTCTCCACTTTTTCTCCATTTATTCTCCACTTTTTCTCCATTTTTTTCTCCACTTTTTCTCCACTTTTTCTCCATTTATTCTCCACTTTTTCTCCAATTTTCTCCTTTTTTCTCCACTTTTCTCCCATTTTTTTCTCCACTTTTTCTCCACTTTTTCTCCACTTTTTCTCCATTTTTTCTCCACTTTTTCTCCACTTTTTTCTCTACTTTTTCTCCACTTATTCTCCACTTTTTCTCCATTTTTTTCTCCACTTTTTCTCCACTTTTTCTCCACTTTTTCTCCACTTTTTCTCCATTTATTCTCCACTTTTTCTCCACTTTTTCTCCATTTTTTTCTCCACTTTTTCTCCCACTTTTTCTCCATTTATTCTCCACTTTTTCTCCACTTTTTCTCCATTTTTTCTCCACTTTTTCTCCACTTATTCTCCACTTTTTCTCCACTTTTTCTCCACTTTTTCTCCATTTTTTTCTCCACTTTTTCTCCACTTATTCTCCACTTTTCTCCACTTATTCTCCACTTTTTCTCCACTTTTTCTCCAATTTTTTCTCCACTTTTTCTCCACTTATTCTCCACTTTTTCTCCACTTTTTCTCCACTTTTTCTCCACTTTTTCTCCACTTTTTCTCCACTTATTCTCCAATTTTTCTCCACTTTTTCTCCATTTTTTCTCCACTTTTTCTCCACTTTTTCTCCACTTTTTCTCCACTTTTTCTCCACTTATTCTCCACTTTTTCTCCACTTTTCTCCATTTTTTTCTCCACTTTTTCTCCACTTTTTCTCCACTTTTTCTCCATTTTTTCTCCACTTTTTCTCCACTTTTTCTCCATTTATTCTCCACTTTTTCTCCACTTTTTCTCCATTTTTTCTCCACTTTTTCTCCACTTTTTCTCCACTTTTTCTCCACTTTTTCTCCACTTATTCTCCACTTTTTCTCCACTTTTTCTCCACTTTTTCTCCAATTTTTTCTCCACTTTTTCTCCACTTTTTCTCCATTTATTCTCCACTTTTTCTCCACTTTTTCTCCATTTTTTCTCCACTTTTTCTCCACTTTTTCTCCACTTATTCTCCACTTTTTCTCCACTTTTTCTCCACTTTTTCTCCATTTATTCTCCACTTTTTCTCCACTTTTTCTCCATTTTTTCTCCACTTTTTCTCCCCTTCTTTCTCCATTTATTCTCCACTTTTCCTCCACTTTTCTCCACTTATTCTCCACTTTTTCTCCATTTATTCTCCACTTTTTCTCCATTTTTTCTCCACTTTTTCTCCACTTTTTCTCCATTTATTCTCCACTTTTTCTCCAATTTTTCTCCATTTTTTTCTCCACTTTTTCTCCATTTTTCTCCACTTTTTCTCCACTTTTTCTCCACTTTTTCTCCATTTTATTCTCCACTTTTTCTCCACTTTTTCTCCACTTTTTCTCCACTTATTCTCCACTTTTTCTCCATTTTTTTCTCCACTTTTTCTCCACTTTTTCTCCACTTTTTCTCCATTATTCTCCACTTTTTCTCCACTTTTTCTCCATTTTTTTCTCCACTTTTTCTCCACTTTTTCTCCATTTATTCTCCACTTTTTCTCCACTTTTTCTCCATTTTTTCTCCACTTTTTCTCCACTTATTCTCCACTTTTTCTCCACTTTTTCTCCACTTTTTCTCCATTTTTTCTCCACTTTTTCTCCACTTATTCTCCACTTTTTCTCCACTTATTCTCCACTTTTTCTCCACTTTTTCTCCATTTTTTTCTCCACTTTTTCTCCACTTATTCTCACACTTTTCTCCACTTTTTCTCCACTTTTTCTCCACTTTTTCTCCACTTTTTCTCCACTTATTCTCCAATTTTCTCCACTTTTTCTCCATTTTTTCTCCACTTTTTCTCCACTTTTTCTCCACTTTTTCTCCACTTTTTCTCCACTTATTCTCCACTTTTTCTCCACTTTTTCTCCATTTTTTCTCCACTTTTCTCCACTTTTCTCCACTTTTTCTCCACTTTTTCTCCATTTTTTCTCCACTTTTTCTCCACTTTTTCTCCATTTATTCTCCACTTTTTCTCCACTTTTTCTCCATTTTTTTCTCCACTTTTTCTCCACTTTTTCTCCACTTTTTCTCCACTTTTTCTCCACTTATTCTCCACTTTTTCTCCACTTTTTCTCCACTTTTTCTCCATTTTTTTCTCCACTTTTTCTCCACTTTTTCTCCATTTATTCTCCACTTTTTCTCCACTTTTTCTCCATTTTTTTCTCCACTTTTTCTCCACTTTTTCTCCACTTATTCTCCACTTTTTCTCCACTTTTTCTCCATTTATTCTCCACTTTTTCTCCACTTTTTCTCCATTTTTTGCTCCACTTTTTCTCCCCTTTTTCTCCATTTATTCTCCACTTTTTCCTCCACTTTTTCTCCACTTATTCTCCACTTTTTCTCCATTTATTCTTCACTTTTTCTCCATTTTTTTCTCCACTTTTTCTCCACTTTTTCTCCATTTATTCTCCACTTTTTCTCCACTTTTTCTCCACTTATTCTCCACTTTTTCTCCACTTTTTCTCCATTTTTTTCTCCACTTTTTCTCCACTTTTTCTCCATTTATTCTCCACTTTTTCTCCATTTTTTTCTCCACTTTTTCTCCACTTTTTCTCCACTTATTCTCCACTTTTTCTCCACTTTTTCTCCATTTATTCTCCACTTTTTCTCCAATTTTTCTCCATTTTTTTCTCCACTTTTTCTCCATTTTTTTCTCCACTTTTTCTCCACTTTTTCTCCACTTTTTCTCCAATTTTTTCTCCACTTTTTCTCCACTTTTTCTCCACTTTTTCTCCACTTATTCTCCACTTTTTCTCCATTTTTTTTCTCCACTTTTTCTCCACTTTTTCTCCACTTTTTCTCCATTTATTCTCCACTTTTTCTCCACTTTTCTCCATTTTTTCTCCACTTTTCTCCACTTTTCTCCATTTATTCTCCACTTTTTCTCCACTTTTTCTCCATTTTTTTCTCCACTTTTTGTCCACTTATTCTCCACTTTTTCTCCACTTTTTCTCCACTTTTTCTCCATTTTTTTCTCCACTTTTTCTCCACTTTTTCTCCACTTTTTCTCCATTTATTCTCCACTTTTTCTCCACTTTTTCTCCATTTTTTCTCCACTTTTTCTCCACTTTTTCTCCACTTATTCTCCACTTTTTCTCCACTTTTTCTCCATTTATTCTCCACTTTTGCTCCACTTTTCTCCATTTTTTCTCCACTTTTTCTCCATTATTCTCCACTTTTTCTCCACTTTTTCTCCACTTATTCTCCACTTTTTCTCCACTTATTCTCCACTTTTTCTCCACTTTTTCCTCCATTTTTTTCTCCACTTTTTCTCCACTTATTCTCCACTTTTTCTCCACTTTTTCTCCTTTTTTTCTCCACTTTTTCTCCACTTTTTTCTCCACTTTTTCTCCACTTTTTCTCCATTTTTCTCCACTTTTTCTCCACTTTTTCTCCATTTATTCTCCACTTTTTCTCCACTTTTTCTCCATTTTTTTCTCCACTTTTTCTCCACTTTTTCTCCACTTTTTCTCCACTTTTTCTCCACTTATTCTCTACTTTTTCTCCAATTTTTCTCCATTTTTTTTCTCCACTTTTTCTCCACTTTTTCTCCATTTATTCTCCACTTTTTCTCTATTTTTTTCCACTTTTTCTCCACTTTTTCTCCACTTATTCGCCACTTTTTCTCCATTTATTCTCCACTTTTTCTCCATTTTTTTCTCCACTTTTTCTCCACTTATTCTCCACTTTTTCTCCACTTTTTCTCCACTTTTTCTCCACTTTTTCTCCACTTATTCTCCACTTTTTCTCCACTTTTTCTCCATTTTTTTCTCCACTTTTTCTCCACTTTTTCTCCACTTTTTCTCCATTTTTTCTCCACTTTTTCTCCACTTTTTCTCCATTTATTCTCCACTTTTTCTCCACTTTTTCTCCATTTTTTCTCCACTTTTTCTCCACTTTTTCTCCACTTTTTCTCCACTTTTTCTCCACTTATTCTCCACTTTTTCTCCACTTTTTCTCCACTTTTTCTCCATTTCTTTTCTCCACTTTTTCTCCACTTTTTCTCCATTTATTCTCCACTTTTTCTCCACTTTTTCTCCATTTTTTTCTCCACTTTTTCTCCACTTTTTCTCCACTTATACTCCATTTATTCTCCACTTTTTCTCCACTTTTTCTCCATTTTTTGCTCCACTTTTTCTCCACTTTTTCTCCATTTATTCTCCACTTTTTCTCCACTTTTTCTCCACTTATTCTCCACTTTTTCTCCACTTTTTCTCCATTTTTTCACCACTTTTTCTCCACTTTTTCTCCACTTATTCTCCACTTTTTCTCCACTTTTTCTCCATTTATTCTCCACTTTTTCTCCACTTTTTCTCCATTTTTTGCTCCACTTTTTCTCCATTTTTTTTCTCCACTTTTTCTCCATTTTTTTCTCCACTTTTTCTCCACTTTTTCTACACTTATTCTCCACTTTTTCTCCACTTTTTCTCCATTTATTCTCCACTTTTTCTCCACTTTTTCTCCATTTTTTTCTCCACTTTTTCTCCACTTTTTCTCCATTTATTCTCCACTTTTTCTCCACTTTTTCTCCACTTATTCTCCACTTTTTCTCCACTTATTCTCCACTTTTTCTCCACTTATTCTCCACTTTTTCTCCACTTTTTCTCCATTTTTTTCTCCACTTTTTCTCCACTTATTCTCCACTTTTTCTCCACTTTTTCTCCACTTTTTCTCCACTTTTTCTCCACTTTTTCTCCACTTTTTCTCCACTTTTTCTCCACTTATTCTCCACTTTTTCTCCACTTTTTGTGGAGAAAAAGTGGAGAATAAGTGGAGAAAAAGTGGAGAAAAAGTGGAGAATAACTCCATTTTTTTCTCCACTTTTTCTCCACTTTTTCTCCACTTTTTCTCCACTTTTTCTCCACTTATTCTCCACTTTTACTCCACTTTTTCTCCATTTTTTTCTCCACTTTTTCTCCACTTTTTCTCCACTTTTCTCCACTTTTTCTCCATTTTTTCTCCACTTTTTCTCCACTTTTTCTCCATTTATTCTCCACTTTTTCTCCACTTTTTCTCCATTTTTTCTCCACTTTTTCTCCACTTTTTCTCCACTTTTTCTCCACTTATTCTCCACTTTTTCTCCACTTTTTCTCCACTTTTTCTCCATTTTTTTTCTCCACTTTTTCTCCACTTTTTCTCCATTTATTCTCCACTTTTCTCCACTTTTTCTCCATTTTTTTCTCCACTTTTTCTCCACTTTTTCTCCACTTATTCTCCACTTTTTCTCCACTTTTTCTCCATTTATTCTCCACTTTTTCTCCACTTTTTCTCCATTTTTTGCTCCACTTTTTCTCCCCTTTTTCTCCATTTATTCTCCACTTTTTCCTCCACATTTTCTCCACTTATTCTCCACTTTTTCTCCATTTATTCTCCACCTTTTCTCCATTTTTTTCTCCACTTTTTCTCCACTTTTTCTCCATTTATTCTCCACTTTTTCTCCACTTTTTCTCCACTTATTCTCCACTTTTTCTCCACTTTTTCTCCATTTTTTTCTCCACTTTTTCTCCACTTTTTCTCCATTTATTCTCCACTTTTTCTCCATTTTTTCTCCACTTTTTCTCCACTTTTTCTCCACTTATTCTCCACTTTTTCTCCACTTTTTCTCCATTTATTCTCCACTTTTTCTCCAATTTTTCTCCATTTTTTCTCCATTTTTTTCTCCACTTTTTCTCCATTTTTTTCTCCACTTTTTCTCCACTTTTTCTCCACTTTTTCTCCATTTTTTTCTCCACTTTTTCTCCACTTTTTCTCCACTTATTCTCCACTTTTCTCCATTATTTTCTCCACTTTTTCTCCACTTTTTCTCCACTTTTTTCTCCACTTTTTCTCCACTTTTTCTCCATTTATTCTCCACTTTTTCTCCACTTTTTCTCCATTTTTTCTCCACTTTTTCTCCACTTTTTCTCCATTTATTCTCCACTTTTTCTCCACTTTTTCTCCATTTTTTTCTCCACTTTTGTCCACTTATTCTCCACTTTTTCTCCACTTTTTCTCCACTTTTTCTCCACTTTTTCTCCATTTTTTTTCTCCACTTTTTCTCCACTTTTTCTCCACTTTTTCTCCATTTATTCTCCACTTTTTCTCCACTTTTTCTCCATTTTTTTCTCCACTTTTTCTCCACTTTTTCTACACTTATTCTCCACTTTTTCTCCACTTTTTCTCCATTTATTCTCCACTTTTGCTCCACTTTTTCTCCATTTTTTTCTCCACTTTTTCTCCACTTTTTCTCCATTTATTCTCCACTTTTTCTCCACTTTTTCTCCATTTTTTGCTCCACTTTTTCTCCATTTTTTTTCTCCACTTTTTCTCCATTTTTTTCTCCACTTTTTCTCCACTTTTTCTACACTTATTCTCCACTTTTTCTCCACTTTTTCTCCATTTATTCTCCACTTTTTCTCCACTTTTTCTCCATTTTTTCTCCACTTTTTCTCCACTTTTTCTCCATTTATTCTCCACTTTTTCTCCACTTTTTCTCCACTTTTCTCCACTTTTTCTCCACTTATTCTCCACTTTTTCTCCACTTATTCTCCACTTTTTCTCCACTTTTTCTCCAATTTTTTTCTCCACTTTTTCTCCACTTATTCTCCACTTTTCTCCACTTTTTCTCCACTTTTTCTCCACTTTTTCTCCACTTTTTCTCCACTTTTTCTCCACTTTTTCTCCACTTATTCTCCACTTTTTCTCCACTTTTGTGAGAAAAGTGGAGAAGGGAAAGTGGAAGGAGAACTCCATTTTTTCTCCACTTTTTCTCCACTTTTTCTCCACTTTTTCTCCACTTTTTCTCCACTTATTCTCCACTTTTACTCCACTTTTTCTCCATTTTTCTCCACTTTTTCTCCAACTTTTTCTCCAACTTTTTCTCCACTTTTTCTCCATTTTTTCTCCACTTTTTCTCCACTTTTTCTCCATTTATTCTCCACTTTTTCTCCACTTTTTCTCCATTTTTTTCTCCACTTTTTCTCCACTTTTTCTCCACTTTTTCTCCACTTATTCTCCACTTTTTCTCCACTTTTTCTCCACTTTTTCTCCATTTTTTTCTCCACTTTTTCTCCACTTTTTCTCCATTTAATCTCCACTTTTTCTCCACTTTTCTCCATTTTTTTCTCCACTTTTTCTCCACTTTTTCTCCACTTATTCTCCACTTTTTCTCCACTTTTCTCCATTTATTCTCCACTTTTTCTCCACTTTTTCTCCATTTTTTGCTCCACTTTTTCTCCCCTTTTTCTCCATTATTCTCCACTTTTTCCTCCACATTTTCTCCACTTATTCTCCACTTTTTCTCCATTTATTCTCCACCTTTTCTCCATTTTTTTCTCCACTTTTTCTCCACTTTTTCTCCATTTATTCTCCACTTTTTCTCCACTTTTTCTCCACTTATTCTCCACTTTTTCTCCACTTTTTCTCCATTTTTTTTCTCCACTTTTTCTCCACTTTTTCTCCATTTATTCTCCACTTTTTCTCCATTTTTTCTCCACTTTTTCTCCACTTTTTCTCCACTTATTCTCCACTTTTTCTCCACTTTTTCTCCATTATTCTCCACTTTTTCTCCAATTTTTCTCCACTTTTTCCTCCATTTTTCTCCACTTTTTCTCCAATTTTTCTCCACTTTTTCTCCACTTTTCTCCACTTTTTCTCCATTTTTTTCTCCACTTTTTCTCCACTTTTTCTCCACTTATTCTCCACTTTTTCTCCATTATTTTCTCCACTTTTTCTCCACTTTTTCTCCACTTTTTCTCCACTTTTTCTCCACTTTTTCTCCATTTATTCTCCACTTTTTCTCCACTTTTTCTCCACTTTTTTCTCCACTTTTTCTCCACTTTTTCTCCATTTATTCTCCACTTTTTCTCCACTTTTTCTCCATTTTTTCTCCACTTTTTCTCCACTTTTTCTCCACTTTTTCTCCACTTTTTCTCCACTTTTTCTCCACTTTTTCTCCATTTTTTTTCTCCACTTTTTCTCCACTTTTTCTCCACTTTTTCTCCATTTATTCTCCACTTTTTCTCCACTTTTTCTCCATTTTTTTCTCCACTTTTTCTCCACTTTTTCTACACTTATTCTCCACTTTTTCTCCACTTTTCTCCATTTATTCTCCACTTTTGCTCCACTTTTTCTCCATTTTTTCTCCACTTTTTCTCCACTTTTTCCATTATTCTCCACTTTTTCTCCACTTTTCTCCACTTATTCTCCACTTTTCTCCACTTATTCTCCACTTTTTCTCCACTTTTTCTCCATTTTTTTCTCCACGTTTTTCTCCACTTTTTCTCCATTTATTCTCCACTTTTTCTCCACTTTTTCTCCACTTATTCTCCACTTTTTCTCCACTTTTTCTCCACTTATTCTCCACTTTTTCTCCACTTTTTCCTCCATTTTTTCTCCACTTTTTCTCCACTTTTTCTCCATTTATTCTCCACTTTTTCTCACTTTTTCTCCACTTATTCTCCACTTTTTCTCCACTTATTCTCCACTTTTTCTCCACTTTTTCCTCATTTTTTTCTCCACTTTTTCTCCACTTATTCTCCACTTTTTCTCCACTTTTTCTCCACTTTTTTCTCCACTTTTTCTCCACTTTTTCTCCACTTATTCTCCACTTTTTCTCCACTTTTTCTCCATTTTTTCTCCACTTTTTCTCCACTTTTTCTCCACTTTTTTCTCCACTTTTTCTCCATTTTTTCTCCACTTTTTCTCCACTTTTTCTCCATTATTCTCCACTTTTTCTCCACTTTTTCTCCATTTTTTTTCCACTTTTTCTCCACTTTTTCTCCACTTTTTCTCCACTTTTTCTCCACTTTTTCTCCACTTTTTCTCCACTTATTCTCCACTTTTTCTCCACTTTTTCTCCATTTTTTTCTCCACTTTTTCCCCACTTTTCTCCATTTATTCTCCACTTTTTCTCCACTTTTTCTCCATTTTTTCTCCACTTTTTCTCCACTTTTTCTCCACTTTTTCTCCACTTTTTCTCCACTTTTTCTCCATTTTTTCTCCACTTTTTCTCCACTTATTCTCCATTTATTCTCCACTTTTTCTCCATTTTTTTCTCCACTTTTTCTCCACTTTTTGTCCACTTTTTCTCCACTTTTTCTCCACTATTTCTCCACTTATTCTCCACTTTTTCTCCACTTATTCTCCACTTTTTCTCCACTTTTTCTCCACTTTTTCTCCATTTTTCTCCACTTTTTCTCCACTTTTTCTCCATTTATTCTCCACTTTTTCTCCACTTTTTCTCCATTTTTTTCTCCACTTTTTCTCCACTTTTTCTCCACTTTTTCTCCACTTTTTCTCCACTTATTCTCCACTTTTTCTCCACTTTTTCTCCATTTTTTTTCTCCACTTTTTCTCCACTTTTTCTCCATTTATTCTCCACTTTTTCTCCACTTTTTCTCCACTTTTTCTCCACTTTTTCTCCATTTAT
Source organism: Anomaloglossus baeobatrachus (assembly GCF_048569485.1). Lineage (NCBI taxonomy): Eukaryota > Metazoa > Chordata > Amphibia > Anura > Aromobatidae > Anomaloglossus > Anomaloglossus baeobatrachus. The sequence goes on along the minus strand of NW_027443603.1, from coordinate 29,707 downwards.
TCTCCACTTTTTCTCCACTTTTTCTCCATTTTTTTCTCCACTTTTTCTCCACTTATTCTCCACTTATTCTCCACTTTTTCTCCACTTTTTCTCCATTTATTCTCCACTTTTTCTCTACTTTTTCTCCATTTTTTGCTCCACTTTTTCTCCACTTTTTCTCCATTTATTCTCCACTTTTTCTCCACTTTTTCTCCACTTATTCTCCACTTTTTCTCCATTTATTCTCCACTTTTTCTCCATTTTTTTCTCCACTTTTTCTCCACTTTTTCTCCATTTATTCTCCACTTTTTCTCCACTTTTTCTCCACTTTTTCTCCACTTTTTCTCACTTATTCTCCACTTTTTCTCCACTTTTTCTCCATTTTTTTCTCCACTTTTTCTCCACTTTTTCTCCATTTATTCTCCACTTTTTCTCCACTTTTTCTCCACTTATTCTCCACTTTTTCTCCATTTATTCTCCACTTTTTCTCCATTTTTTTCTCCACTTTTTCTCCACTTTTTCTCCATTTATTCTCCACTTTTTCTCCACTTTTTCTCCATTTTTTCTCCACGTTTTCTCCACTTATTCTCCATTTATTCTCCACTTTTTCTCCACTTTTTCTCCACTTTTTCTCCACTTATTCTCCACTTATTCTCCACTTTTTCTCCACTTTTTCTCCACTTATTCTCCACTTTTTCTCCACTTTTTCTCCACTTTTTCTCCATTTTTTTCTCCACTTTTTCTCCACTTTTTCTCCATTTATTCTCCACTTTTTCTCCACTTTTTCTCCATTTTTTTCACCACTTTTTCTCCACTTTTTCTCCACTTTTTCTCCACTTTTTCTCCACTTTTTCTCCATTTATTCTCCACTTTTTCTCCACTTTTTCTCCATTTTTTCTCCACTTTTTCTCCACTTATTCTCCATTTATTCTCCACTTTTTCTCCACTTTTTCTCCACTTTTTCTACACTTATTCTCCACTTATTCTCCACTTTTTCTCCACTTATTCTCCACTTTTTCTCCACTTTTTCTCCACTTTTTCTCCATTTTTTTCTCCACTTTTTCTCCACTTTTTCTCCATTTATTCTCCACTTTTTCTCCACTTTTTCTCCACTTATTCTCCACTTTTTCTCCACTTATTCTCCACTTTTTCTCCACTTTTTCCTCCATTTTTTCTCCACTTTTTCTCCACTTTTTCTCCATTTATTCTCCACTTTTTCTCCACTTTTTCTCCACTTATTCTCCACTTTTTCTCCACTTATTCTCCACTTTTTCTCCACTTTTTCCTCCATTTTTCTCCACTTTTTCTCCACTTATTCTCCACTTTTTCTCCACTTTTTCTCCACTTTTTCTCCACTTTTTCTCCACTTTTTCTCCACTTATTCTCCACTTTTTCTCCACTTTTTCTCCATTTTTTTCTCCACTTTTTCTCCACTTTTTCTCCACTTTTTCTCCATTTTTTCTCCACTTTTTCTCCACTTTTTCTCCATTTATTCTCCACTTTTTCTCCACTTTTTCTCCATTTTTTTCTCCACTTTTTCTCCACTTTTTCTCCACTTTTTCTCCACTTTTTCTCCACTTATTCTCCACTTTTTCTCCACTTTTTCTCCATTTTTTTTCTCCACTTTTTCTCCATTTATTCTCCACTTTTTCTCCATTTTTTTCTCCACTTTTTCTCCACTTTTTCTCCACTTATTCTCCACTTTTTCTCCACTTTTTCTCCATTTATTCTCCACTTTTTCTCCAATTTTTCTCCATTTTTTTCTCCATTTTTTTCTCCACTTTTTCTCCATTTTTTTCTCCACTTTTTCTCCACTTTTTCTCCACTTTTTCTCCATTTTTTCTCCACTTTTTCTCCACTTTTTCTCCACTTTTTCTCCACTTATTCTCCACTTTTTCTCCATTATTTTCTCCACTTTTTCTCCACTTTTTCTCCACTTTTTCTCCACTTTTTCTCCACTTTTTCTCCATTTATTCTCCACTTTTTCTCCACTTTTTCTCCATTTTTTTCTCCACTTTTTCTCCACTTTTTCTCCATTTATTCTCCACTTTTTCTCCACTTTTTCTCCATTTTTTTCTCCACTTTTGTCCACTTATTCTCCACTTTTTCTCCACTTTTTCTCCACTTTTTCTCCACTTTTTCTCCATTTTTTTTCTCCACTTTTTCTCCACTTTTTCTCCACTTTTTCTCCATTTATTCTCCACTTTTTCTCCACTTTTTCTCCATTTTTTTCTCCACTTTTTCTCCACTTTTTCTACACTTATTCTCCACTTTTTCTCCACTTTTTCTCCATTTATTCTCCACTTTTGCTCCACTTTTTCTCCATTTTTTTCTCCACTTTTTCTCCACTTTTTCTCAATTTATTCTCCACTTTTTCTCCACTTTTTCTCCACTTATTCTCCACTTTTTCTCCACTTATTCTCCACTTTTTCTCCACTTTTTCCTCCATTTTTTTCTCCACTTTTTCTCCACTTTTTCTCCATTTATTCTCCACTTTTTCTCCACTTTTTCTCCACTTATTCTCCACTTTTTCTCCACTTTTTCTCCACTTATTCTCCACTTTTTCTCCACTTTTTCCTCCATTTTTTTCTCCACTTTTTCTCCACTTATTCTCCACTTTTTCTCCACTTTTTCTCCACTTTTTCTCCACTTTTTCTCCACTTATTCTCCACTTTTTCTCCACTTTTTCTCCATTTTTTTCTCCACTTTTTCTCCACTTTTTCTCCACTTTTTCTCCACTTTTTCTCCATTTTTTCTCCACTTTTTCTCCACTTTTTCTCCATTTATTCTCCACTTTTTCTCCACTTTTTCTCCATTTTTTTTCCACTTTTTCTCCACTTTTTCTCCACTTTTTCTCCACTTTTTCTCCACTTTTTCTCCACTTATTCTCCACTTTTTCTCCACTTTTTCTCCATTTTTTTTCTCCACTTTTTCCCCACTTTTTCTCCATTTATTCTCCACTTTTTCTCCACTTTTTCTCCATTTTTTTTTCCACTTTTTCTCCACTTTTTCTCCACTTATTCTCCACTTTTTCTCCACTTTTTCTCCATTTATTCTCCACTTTTTCTCCACTTTTTCTCCACTTTTTCTCCATTTTTTGCTCCACTTTTTCTCCACTTTTTCTCCATTTATTCTCCACTTTTTCTCCACTTTTTCTCCACTTATTCTCCACTTTTTCTCCATTTATTCTCCACTTTTTCACCATTTTTTTCTCCACTTTTTCTCCACTTTTTTTCCATTTATTCTCCACTTTTTCTCCACTTTTTCTCCACTTTTTCTCCACTTTTTCTCCACTTATTCTCCACTTTTTCTCCACTTTTTCTCCATTTTTTCTCCACTTTTTCTCCACTTTTTCTCCACTTTTTCTCCACTTTTTCTCCATTTTTTCTCCACTTTTTCTCCACTTATTCTCCATTTATTCTCCACTTTTTCTCCATTTTTTTCTCCACTTTTTCTCCACTTATTCTCCACTTTTTCTCCACTTTTTCTCCACTTTTTCTCCATTTTTTCTCCACTTTTTCTCCACTTTTTCTCCATTTATTCTCCACTTTTTCTCCACTTTTTCTCCATTTTTTTCTCCACTTTTTCTCCACTTTTTCTCCACTTTTTCTCCACTTTTTCTCCACTTATTCTCCACTTTTTCTCCACTTTTTCTCCATTTTTTTTCTCCACTTTTTCTCCACTTTTTCTCCATTTATTCTCCACTTTTTCTCCACTTTTTCTCCACTTTTTCTCCACTTTTTCTCCATTTATTCTCCACTTTTTCTCCACTTTTTCTCCATTTTTTTCTCCACTTTTTCTCCACTTATTCTCCACTTATTCTCCACTTTTTCTCCACTTTTTCTCCATTTATTCTCCACTTTTTCTCTACTTTTTCTCCATTTTTTGCTCCACTTTTTCTCCACTTTTTCTCCATTTATTCTCCACTTTTTCTCCACTTTTTCTCCACTTATTCTCCACTTTTTCTCCATTTATTCTCCACTTTTTCTCCATTTTTTTCTCCACTTTTTCTCCACTTTTTCTCCATTTATTCTCCACTTTTTCTCCACTTTTTCTCCACTTTTTCTCCACTTTTTCTTCACTTATTCTCCACTTTTTCTCCACTTTTTCTCCATTTTTTTCTCCACTTTTTCTCCACTTTTTCTCCATTTATTCTCCACTTTTTCTCCACTTTTTCTCCACTTATTCTCCACTTTTTCTCCATTTACCACTTTTTCTCCATTTTTTCTCCACTTTTTCTCCACTTTTTCTCCATTTATTCTCCACTTTTTCTCCACTTTTTCTCCATTTTTTCTCCACGTTTTCTCCACTTATTCTCCATTTATTCTCCACTTTTTCTCCACTTTTTCTCCACTTTTTCTCCACTTATTCTCCACTTATTCTCCACTTTTTCTCCACTTTTTCTCCACTTATTCTCCACTTTTTCTCCACTTTTTCTCCACTTTTTCTCCATTTTTTTCTCCACTTTTTCTCCACTTTTTCTCCATTTATTCTCCACTTTTTCTCCACTTTTTCTCCATTTTTTTCACCACTTTTTCTCCACTTTTTCTCCACTTTTTCTCCACTTTTTCTCCATTTATTCTCCACTTTTTCTCCACTTTTTCTCCATTTTTTCTCCACTTTTTCTCCACTTATTCTCCATTTATTCTCCACTTTTTCTCCACTTTTTCTCCACTTTTTCTACACTTATTCTCCACTTATTCTCCACTTTTTCTCCACTTATTCTCCACTTTTTCTCCACTTTTTCTCCACTTTTTCTCCATTTTTTTCTCCACTTTTTCTCCACTTTTTCTCCATTTATTCTCCACTTTTTCTCCACTTTTTCTCCACTTATTCTCCACTTTTTCTCCACTTATTCTCCACTTTTTCTCCACTTTTTCCTCCATTTTTTTCTCCACTTTTTCTCCACTTTTTCTCCATTTATTCTCCACTTTTTCTCCACTTTTTCTCCACTTATTCTCCACTTTTTCTCCACTTATTCTCCACTTTTTCTCCACTTTTTCCTCCACTTTTTCTCCACTTTTTCTCCACTTATTCTCCACTTTTTCTCCACTTTTTCTCCACTTTTTCTCCACTTTTTCTCCACTTTTTCTCCACTTTTTCTCCACTTTTTCCTCCATTTTTTCTCCACTTTTTCTCCACTTATTCTCCACTTTTTCTCCACTTTTTCTCCACTTTTTCTCCACTTTTTCTCCACTTTTTCTCCACTTATTCTCCACTTTTTCTCCACTTTTTCTCCATTTTTTTCTCCACTTTTTCTCCACTTTTTCTCCACTTTTTCTCCACTTTTTCTCCATTTTTTCTCCACTTTTTCTCCACTTTTTCTCCATTTATTCTCCACTTTTTCTCCACTTTTTCTCCATTTTTTTCTCCACTTTTTCTCCACTTTTTCTCCACTTTTTCTCCACTTTTTCTCCACTTATTCTCCACTTTTTCTCCACTTTTTCTCCATTTTTTTCTCCACTTTTTCCCCACTTTTTCTCCATTTATTCTCCACTTTTTCTCCACTTTTTCTCCATTTTTTTTCCACTTTCTCACTTTTCTCCACTTTTTCTCCACTTATTCTCCACTTTTTCTCCACTTTTTCTCCATTTATTCTCCACTTTTTCTCCACTTTTTCTCCACTTTTTCTCCATTTTTTGCTCCACTTTTTCTCCACTTTTTCTCCATTTATTCTCCACTTTTTCTCCACTTTTTCTCCACTTATTCTCCACTTTTTCTCCATTTATTCTCCACTTTTTCTCCATTTTTTTCTCCACTTTTTCTCTACTTTTTTTCCATTTATTCTCCACTTTTTCTCCACTTTTTCTCCACTTTTTCTCCACTTTTTCTCCACTTATTCTCCACTTTTTCTCCACTTTTTCTCCATTTTTTCTCCACTTTTTCTCCACTTTTTCTCCACTTTTTCTCCACTTTTTCTCCACTTTTTCTCCATTTTTTCTCCACTTTTTCTCCACTTATTCTCCATTTATTCTCCACTTTTTCTCCACTTTTTCTCCATTTTTTCTCCACTTTTTCTCCACTTTTTCTCCACTTTTCTTCACTTATTCTCCACTTTTTCTCCACTTTTTCTCCATTTTTTTCTCCACTTTTTCTCCACTTTTTCTCCATTTATTCTCCACTTTTTCTCCACTTTTTCTCCACTTATTCTCCACTTTTTCTCCATTTATTCTCCACTTTTTCTCCATTTTTTCTCCACTTTTTCTCCACTTTTTCTCCATTTATTCTCCACTTTTTCTCCACTTTTTCTCCATTTTTTCTCCACGTTTTCTCCACTTATTCTCCATTTATTCTCCACTTTTTCTCCACTTTTTCTCCACTTTTTCTCCACTTATTCTCCACTTATTCTCCACTTTTTCTCCACTTTTTCTCCACTTATTCTCCACTTTTTCTCCACTTTTTCTCCACTTTTTCTCCATTTTTTTCTCCACTTTTTCTCCACTTTTTCTCCATTTATTCTCCACTTTTTCTCCACTTTTTCTCCATTTTTTCACCACTTTTTCTCCACTTTTTCTCCACTTTTTCTCCACTTTTTCTCCATTTATTCTCCACTTTTTCTCCACTTTTTCTCCATTTTTTCTCCACTTTTTCTCCACTTATTCTCCATTTATTCTCCACTTTTTCTCCACTTTTTCTCCACTTTTTCTACACTTATTCTCCACTTATTATTCTCCACTTTTTCTCCACTTATTCTCCACTTTTTCTCCACTTTTTCTCCACTTTTTCTCCATTTTTTTCTCCACTTTTTCTCCACTTTTTCTCCATTTATTCTCCACTTTTTCTCCACTTTTTCTCCACTTATTCTCCACTTTTTCTCCACTTATTCTCCACTTTTTCTCCACTTTTTCCTCCATTTTTTCTCCACTTTTTCTCCACTTTTTCTCCATTTATTCTCCACTTTTTCTCCACTTTTTCTCCACTTATTCTCCACTTTTTCTCCACTTATTCTCCACTTTTCTCCACTTTTCCTCCATTTTTTCTCCACTTTTTCTCCACTTATTCTCCACTTTTTCTCCACTTTTTCTCCACTTTTTCTCCACTTTTTCTCCACTTTTTCTCCACTTTTTCTCCACTTTTTCCTCCATTTTTTTCTCCACTTTTTCTCCACTTATTCTCCACTTTTTCTCCACTTTTTCTCCACTTTTTCTCCACTTTTTCTCCACTTTTTCTCCACTTATTCTCCACTTTTTCTCCACTTTTTCTCCATTTTTTCTCCACTTTTTCTCCACTTTTTCTCCACTTTTTCTCCACTTTTTCTCCATTTTTTCTCCACTTTTTCTCCACTTTTTCTCCATTTATTCTCCACTTTTTCTCCACTTTTTCTCCATTTTTTCTCCACTTTTTCTCCACTTTTTCTCCACTTTTTCTCCACTTTTTCTCCACTTATTCTCCACTTTTTCTCCACTTTTTCTCCATTTTTTTTCTCCACTTTTTCCCCACTTTTTCTCCATTTATTCTCCACTTTTTCTCCACTTTTTCTCCATTTTTTTTTCCACTTTTTCTCCACTTTTTCTCCACTTATTCTCCACTTTTTCTCCACTTTTTCTCCATTTATTCTCCACTTTTTCTCCACTTTTTCTCCACTTTTTCTCTCCATTTTTTGCTCCACTTTTTCTCCACTTTTTCTCCATTTATTCTCCACTTTTTCTCCACTTTTTCTCCACTTATTCTCCACTTTTTCTCCATTTATTCTCCACTTTTTCTCCATTTTTTTCTCCACTTTTTCTCTACTTTTTTTCCATTTATTCTCCACTTTTTCTCCACTTGTTCTCCACTTTTTCTCCACTTTTTCTCCACTTATTCTCCACTTTTTCTCCACTTTTTCTCCATTTTTTTCTCCACTTTTTCTCCACTTTTTCTCCACTTTTTCTCCACTTTTTCTCCACTTTTTCTCCATTTTTTCTCCACTTTTTCTCCACTTATTCTCCATTTATTCTCCACTTTTTCTCCACTTTTTCTCCATTTTTTTCTCCACTTTTTCTCCACTTTTTGTCCACTTTTTCTCCACTTTTTCTCCACTATTTCTCCACTTATTCTCCACTTTTTCTCCACTTATTCTCCACTTTTTCTCCATTTTTTTCTCCACTTTTTCTCCACTTTTTCTCCATTTTTTCTCCACTTTTCTCTCCTTTTCTCCACTTTTTCTCCATTTTTTCTCCACTTTTTCTCCACTTTTTCTCCATTTATTCTCCACTTTTTCTCCACTTTTTCTCCATTTTTTCTCCACTTTTTCTCCACTTTTTCTCCACTTTTTCTCCACTTTTTCTCCACTTATTCTCCACTTTTTCTCCACTTTTTCTCCATTTTTTTTCTCCACTTTTTCTCCACTTTTTCTCCATTTATTCTCCACTTTTTCTCCACTTTTTCTCCACTTTTTCTCCACTTTTTCTCCACTTATTCTCCACTTTTTCTCCACTTTTTCTCCATTTTTTTTCTCCACTTTTTCTCCACTTTTTCTCCATTTATTCTCCACTTTTTCTCCATTTTTTTTCTCCACTTTTTCTCCACTTTTTCTCCATTTATTCTCCACTTTTTCTCCACTTTTTCTCCATTTTTTTCTCCACTTTTTCTCCACTTTTTCTCCACTTATTCTCCACTTTTTCTCCACTTTTTCTCCATTTATTCTCCACTTTTTCTCTACTTTTTCTCCATTTTTTGCTCCACTTTTTCTCCACTTTTTCTCCATTTATTCTCCACTTTTTCTCCACTTTTTCTCCACTTATTCTCCACTTTTTCTCCATTTATTCTCCACTTTTTCTCCATTTTTTTCTCCACTTTTTCTCCACTTTTTCTCCATTTATTCTCCACTTTTTCTCCACTTTTTCTCCACTTTTTCTCCACTTTTTCTTCACTTATTCTCCACTTTTTCTCCACTTTTTCTCCATTTTTTTCTCCACTTTTTCTCCACTTTTTCTCCATTTATTCTCCACTTTTTCTCCACTTTTTCTCCACTTATTCTCCACTTTTTCTCCATTTATTCTCCACTTTTTCTCCATTTTTTTCTCCACTTTTTCTCCACTTTTTCTCCATTTATTCTCCACTTTTTCTCCACTTTTTCTCCATTTTTTCTCCACTTTTTCTCCACTTATTCTCCATTTATTCTCCACTTTTTCTCCACTTTTTCTCCACTTTTTCTCCACTTATTCTCCACTTATTCTCCACTTTTTCTCCACTTATTCTCCACTTTTTCTCCACTTTTTCTCCACTTTTTCTCCATTTTTTTCTCCACTTTTTCTCTACTTTTTCTCCATTTATTCTCCACTTTTTCTCCACTTTTTCTCCATTTTTTCACCACTTTTTCTCCACTTTTTCTCCACTTTTTCTCCACTTTTTCTCCACTTTTTCTCCATTTATTCTCCACTTTTTCTCCACTTTTTCTCCATTTTTTCTCCACTTTTTCTCCACTTATTCTCCATTTATTCTCCACTTTTTCTCCACTTTTTCTCCACTTTTTCTACACTTATTCTCCACTTATTCTCCACTTTTTCTCCACTTATTCTCCACTTTTTCTCCACTTTTTCTCCACTTTTTCTCCATTTTTTTCTCCACTTTTTCTCCACTTTTTCTCCATTTATTCTCCACTTTTTCTCCACTTTTTCTCCACTTTTTCTCCACTTTTTCTCCACTTATTCTCCACTTTTTCTCCACTTATTCTCCACTTTTTCTCCACTTTTTCCTCCATTTTTTTCTCCACTTTTTCTCCACTTTTTCTCCATTTATTCTCCACTTTTTCTCCACTTTTTTTTTTCCTCATTTTTTCTCCACTTTTCTCCACTATTTCTCCATTTAATTCTCCACTTTTTCTCCACTTTTTCTCCACTTATTCTCCACTTTTTCTCCACTTATTCTCCACTTTTTCTCCACTTTTCCTCCATTTTTTTCTCCACTTTTTCTCCACTTATTCTCCACTTTTTCTCCACTTTTTCTCCACTTTTTTCTCCACTTTTTCTCCACTTTTTTCTCCACTTATTCTCCACTTTTTCTCCACTTTTTCTCCATTTTTTTCTCCAATTTTCTCCAATTTTTCTCCACTTTTTCTCCACTTTTTTCTCCATTATTTCTCCACTTTTTCTCCACTTTTTTCTCCATTTATTCTCCACTTTTTCTCCACTTTTTCTCCATTTTATTGCTCCACTTTTATCTCCCCTTTTTCTCCAATATTCTCACTATTTCCTCCACTTTTTCTCCACTTATTCTCCACTTTTCTCCATTTATTCTCCACTTTTTCTCCATATTTCTCCCCATTTTCTCACTTTTCTCTTTTATCTCCACTTTTTCTCCACTTTTCTCCACTTATTCTCCACTTTTTCTCCACTTTTTCTCCAATTATTTCTTCCACTTTTTCTCCACTTTTTCTCCATTTATTCTCACATTTTCTCCACTTTTTCTCCACTTTTCTCCACTTTTCTCCACTTATTCTCCACTTTTTCTCCACTTTTTCTCCATTTATTCTCCACTTTTTTCTCCAATTTTTCTCCACTTTTTCTCATTTTTTTCTCCACTTTTTCTCCATTTTTTCTCCATTATTTCTCCACTTTTTCTCCACTTTTTCTCCACTTTTTCTCCACTTTTCTCCCTTTTTCTCCATTTATTCTCCACTTTTTCTCCACTTTTTCTCCACTTTTTTCTCCACTTTTTCTCCACTTTTCTCCATTTATTCTCCACTTTTTCTCCACTTTTTCTCCATTTTTTTTCTCACTTTCCACTTATTCTCCACATTTTCTCCACTTTTTCTCCACTTTTTCTCCACTTTTTCTCCATTTTTCCTTTCTCCACTTTTTCTCCACTTTTTCTCCATTTTTCTCCACTTTTTCTCCACTTTTTCTCCATTTTTTCTCCACTTTTTCTCCACTTTTTCTCCACTTATTCTCCACTTTTTCTCCACTTCATTTTCTCCACTTTTTCTCCACTTTTTCTCCATTTTTTCTCCACTTTTCTCCACTTTTTCTCAATTATTCTCCACTTTTTCTCCACTTTTTCTCCACTTTTTCTCCACTTTTCTCCACTTTCTCCTTTTTCTCCACTTTTTCTCCACTTATTTCTCCACTTTTTCTCCACTTTTTCTCCATTATTCTCCACTTTTTCTCCACTTTTTCTCCACTTATTCTCCACTTTTTCTCACTTTTTCTCCATTTATTCTCCACTTTTTCTCCACTTTTTCTCCATTTTTCTCCACTTTTTCTCCACTTTTTCTCCACTTATTCTCCACTTTTTCTCCACTTTTTCTCCACTTATTCTCCACTTTTCTCCACTTATTCTCCACTTTTTCTCCACTTTTTCTCCACTTATTCTCCACTTTTTCTCACTTATTCTCCACTTTTTCTCCACTTTTTCTCCACTTTTTCTCCACTTTTTCTCCACTTTCTTCTCCACTTTTTCTCCATTTTTTCTCCACTTTTCTCCACTTTTTCTCCACTTATTCTCCACTTTTTCTCCACTTTTTCTCCACTTATTCTCCACTTTTTCTCCACTTTTTCTCCACTTTTTCTCCACTTTTTCTCCATTTTTTTCTCCACTTTTTCTCCACTTTTTCTCCATTATTCTCCACTTTTCTCCACTATTTCTCCACTTATTCTCCACTTTTTCTCCACTATTCTCCACTTTTTCTCCACTTTTTCCTCCATTTTTTTCTCCACTTTTTCTCCACTTTTCTCCACTTTTCTCCACTTTTTCTCCACTTTTTCTCCACTATTCTCCACTTTCTCCCTTTCTCCCTTTTCTCCACTTTTTCTCCATTTTTTTTCTCCACTTTTTCTCCACTTTTCTCCACTTTTTCTCCATTTTTTCTCCACTTTTTCTCCACCTTTTTCTCCATTTATTCTCCACTTTTTCTCCACTTTTTCTCCATTTTTTTCTCCACTTTTTCTCCACTTTTTCTCACTTTTTCTCCACTTTTTCTCACTTTTTCTCCACTTATTCTCCACTTTTTCCACTTTATCTCCATTTTTTCTCCACTTTTTCCCATTATTCTCCACTTTTTCTCCATTTTTTTCTCCACTTTTTCTCCACTTTTTCTCCACTTATTCTCCACTTTTTCTCCACTTTTTCTCCATTTATTCTCACTTTTTCTCCCAATTTTTCTCCCATTTTTTTCTCCATTTTTTTTCTCCACTTTTTCTCCATTTTTTCTCCACTTTTTCTCACTTTTTCTCCACTTTTTCTCATTTTTTTCTCCACTTTTTCTCCACTTTTCTCTGCACTTTTCTCCACTTATTCTCCACTTTTTCTCCATTATTTTCTCCACTTTTTCTCCACTTTTTCTCCACTTTTTCTCCACTTTTTCTCCACTTTTTCTCCATTTATTCTCCACTTTTCTCCACTTTTCTCCATTTTTTTCTCCACTTTTTCTCCACTTTTCTCCATTTATTCTCCCACTTTTTCATCCACTTTTTCTCCATTTTTTTCTCCACTTTTTGTCCACTTATTCTCCACTTTTTCTCCAACTTTTTTCTCCACTTTTTCTCCACTTTTTCTCCATTTTTTTCTCCACTTTTCTCCACTTTTTCTCCATTTATTCTCCACTTTTTCTCCACTTTTTCTCCAATTTTTTCTCCACTTTTTCTCCACTTTTTCTACACTTATTCTCCACTTTTTCTCCACTTTTTTCTCCATTTATTCTCCACTTTTGCTCCACTTTTTCTCCATTTTTTTCTCCACTTTTTCTCCACTTTTTCTCAATTTATTCTCCACTTTTTCTCCACTTTTTCTCCACTTATTCTCCACTTTTTCTCCACTTATTCTCCACTTTTTCTCACTTTTTCCTCCATTTTTTTCTCCACTTTTTCTCCACTTTTTCTCCATTTATTCTCCACTTTTTCTCCACTTTTTCTCCACTTATTCTCCACTTTTTCTCCACTTTTCTCCACTTATTCTCCACTTTTTCTCCACTTTTTCCTCCATTTTTTTTCTCCACTTTTTCTCCACTTATTCTCCACTTTTTCTCCACTTTTTCTCCACTTTTTCTCCACTTTTTCTCCACTTTTTCTCCACTTATTCTCCACTTTTTCTCCACTTTTTCTCCATTTTTTTCTCCACTTTTTCTCCACTTTTTCTCCACTTTTTCTCCACTTTTTCTCCATTTTTTCTCCACTTTTTCTCCACTTTTTCTCCATTTATTCTCCACTTTTTCTCCACTTTTTCTCCATTTTTTTTCCACTTTTTCTCCACTTTTTCTCCACTTTTTCTCCACTTTTTCTCCACTTTTTCTCCACTTATTCTCCACTTTTTCTCCACTTTTTCTCCATTTTTTTTCTCCACTTTTTCCCCACTTTTTCTCCATTATTCTCCACTTTTTCTCCACTTTTTCTCCATTTTTTTTTCCACTTTTTCTCCACTTTTTCTCCACTTATTCTCCACTTTTTCTCCACTTTTTCTCCATTTATTCTCCACTTTTTCTCCACTTTTTCTCCACTTTTTCTCCATTTTTTGCTCCACTTTTTCTCCACTTTTTCTCCATTTATTCTCCACTTTTCTCCACTTTTTCTCCACTTTTTCTCCATTTTTTGCTCCACTTTTTCTCCACTTTTCTCCATTTATTCTCCACTTTTCTCCACTTTTTCTCCACTTATTCTCCACTTTTTCTCCATTTATTCTCCACTTTTTCACCATTTTTTTCTCCACTTTTTCTCCACTTTTTTTCCATTTATTCTCCACTTTTTCTCCACTTTTTCTCCACTTTTTCTCCACTTTTTCTCCACTTATTCTCCACTTTTTCTCCACTTTTCTCCATTTTTTTCTCCACTTTTTCTCCACTTTTTCTCCACTTTTTTCTCCACTTTTTCTCCACTTTTTCTCCACTTTTTCTCCATTTTTTCTCCACTTTTTCTCCACTTATTCTCCATTTATTCTCCACTTTTTCTCCATTTTTTCTCCACTTTTTCTCCACTTATTCTCCACTTTTTCTCCACTTTTTCTCCACTTTTTCTCCATTTTTTCTCCACTTTTTCTCCACTTTTCTCCATTTATTCTCCACTTTTTCTCCACTTTTTCTCCATTTTTTTCTCCACTTTTTCTCCACTTTTTCTCCACTTTTTCTCCACTTTTTCTCCACTTATTCTCCACTTTTTCTCCACTTTTTCTCCATTTTTTTCTCCACTTTTTCTCCACTGTTTCTCCATTTATTCTCCACTTTTTCTCCACTTTTTCTCCACTTTTTCTCCACTTTTTCTCCATTTATTCTCCACTTTTTCTCCACTTTTTTCTCCATTTTTTTCTCCACTTTTTCTCCCACTTATTCTCCACTTATTCTCCACTTTTTCTCCACTTTTTCTCCATTTATTCTCCACTTTTTCTCTACTTTTTCTCCATTTTTTGCTCCACTTTTTCTCCACTTTTTTCTCCATTTATTCTCCACTTTTTCTCACTTTTTCTCCACTTATTCTCCACTTTTTCTCCATTTATTCTCCACTTTTCTCCATTTTTTTCTCCACTTTTTCTCCACTTTTTCTCCATTTATTCTCCACTTTTTCTCCACTTTTTCTCCACTTTTTCTCCACTTTTTCTTCACTTATTCTCCACTTTTTCTCCACTTTTTCTCATTTTTTTCTCCACTTTTCTCCACTTTTTCTCCATTTATTCTCCACTTTTTCTCCACTTTTTCTCCACTTATTCTCCACTTTTTCTCCATTTATTCTCCACTTTTTCTCCATTTTTTTCTCCACTTTTTCTCCACTTTTTCTCCATTTATTCTCCACTTTTTCTCCACTTTTTCTCCATTTTTTCTCCACGTTTTCTCCACTTATTCTCCATTTATTCTCCACTTTTTCTCCACTTTTTCTCCACTTTTTCTCACTTATTCTCCACTTATTCTCCACTTTTTCTCCACTTTTTCTCCACTTATTCTCCACTTTTTCTCCACTTTTTCTCCACTTTTTCTCCATTTTTTTCTCCACTTTTTCTCCACTTTTTCTCCATTTATTCTTCACTTTTTCTCCACTTTTTCTCCATTTTTTTTCACACTTTTTCTCCACTTTTTCTCCACTTTTTCTCCACTTTTTCTCCATTTATTCTCCACTTTTTCTCCACTTTTTCTCCATTTTTTCTCCACTTTTTCTCCACTTATTCTCCATTTATTCTCCACTTTTTCTCCACTTTTTCTCCACTTTTTCTACACTTATTCTCCACTTATTCTCCACTTTTTCTCCACTTATTCTCCACTTTTTCTCCACTTTTTCTCCACTTTTTCTCCATTTTTTTCTCCACTTTTTCTCCACTTTTTCTCCATTTATTCTCCACTTTTTCTCCACTTTTTCTCCACTTATTCTCCACTTTTTCTCCACTTATTCTCCACTTTTTCTCCACTTTTTCCCTCCATTTTTTTCTCCACTTTTTCTCCACTTTTTCTCCATTTATTCTCCACTTTTTCTCCACTTTTTCTCCACTTATTCTCCACTTTTTCTCCACTTATTCTCCACTTTTTCTCCACTTTTTCCTCCAATTTTTTCTCCACTTTTTCTCCACTTATTCTCCACTTTTTCTCCACTTTTTCTCCACTTTTTCTCCACTTTTTCTCCACTTTTTCTCCACTTTTTCTCCACTTTTTCCTCCATTTTTTTCTCCACTTTTTCTCCACTTATTCTCCACTTTTTCTCCACTTTTTTCTCCACTTTTTCTCCACTTTTTCTCCACTTTTTCTCCACTTATTCTCCACTTTTTCTCCACTTTTTCTCCATTTTTTCTCCACTTTTTCTCCACTTTTTCTCCACTTTTTCTCCACTTTTCTCCATTTTTTCCTCCACTTTTTCTCCACTTTTTCTCCATTTATTCTCCACTTTTTCTCCACTTTTTCTCCATTTTTTTCTCCACTTTTTCTCCACTTTTTCTCCACTTTTTCTCCACTTTTTCTCCACTTATTCTCCACTTTTTCTCACTTTTTCTCCATTTTTTTTCTCCACTTTTTCCCACTTTTTCTCCACTTATTCTCCACTTTTTCTCCACTTTTTCTCCATTTTTTTTTCCACTTTTTCTCCACTTTTTCTCCACTTATTCTCCACTTTTTCTCCACTTTTTCTCCATTTATTCTCCACTTTTTCTCCACTTTTTCTCCACTTTTTCTCCATTTCTTTGCTCCACTTTTCTCCACTTTTTCTCCATTTATTCTCCACTTTTTCTCCACTTTTTCTCCACTTATTCTCCACTTTTTCTCCATTTATTCTCCACTTTTTCTCCATTTTTTTCTCCACTTTTTCTCTACTTTTTTCCATTTATTCTCCACTTTTTCTCCACTTTTTCTCCACTTTTTCTCCACTTTTTCTCCACTTATTCTCCACTTTTTCTCCACTTTTTCTCCATTTTTTTCTCCACTTTTTCTCCACTTTTTCTCCACTTTTTCTCCACTTTTTCTCCACTTTTTCTCCATTTTTTCTCCACTTTTTCTCCACTTATTCTCCATTTATTCTCCACTTTTTCTCCACTTTTTCTCCATTTTTTTCTCCACTTTTTCTCCACTTTTTGTCCACTTTTCTCCACTTTTTCTCCACTATTTCTCCACTTATTCTCCACTTTTTCTCCACTTATTCTCCACTTTTTCTCCATTTTTTTCTCCACTTTTTCTCCACTTTTTCTCCATTTTTTCTCCACTTTTTCTCCACTTTTCTCCACTTTTTCTCCACTTTTTTCTCCACTTTTTCTCCACTTTTTCTCCATTTATTCTCCACTTTTTCTCCACTTTTTCTCCATTTTTTTCTCCACTTTTTCTCCACTTTTTCTCCACTTTTTCTCCACTTTTTCTCCACTTATTCTCCACTTTTTCTCCATTTTTTTTCTCCACTTTTTCTCCACTTTTTCTCCATTTATTCTCCACTTTTTCTCCACTTTTTCTCCACTTTTTCTCCACTTTTTCTCCACTTATTCTCCACTTTTTCTCCACTTTTTCTCCATTTTTTTTCTCCACTTTTTCTCCACTTTTTCTCCATTTATTCTCCACTTTTTCTCCATTTTTTTTCTCCACTTTTTCTCCACTTTTTCTCCATTTATTCTCCACTTTTTCTCCACTTTTTCTCCATTTTTTTCTCCACTTTTCTCCACTTTTTCTCCACTTATTCTCCACTTTTTCTCCACTTTTTCTCCATTTATTCTCCACTTTTTCTCTACTTTTTCTCCATTTTTTGCTCCACTTTTTCTCCACTTTTTCTCCATTTATTCTCCACTTTTTCTCCACTTTTTCTCCACTTATTCTCCACTTTTTCTCCATTTATTCTCCACTTTTTCTCCATTTTTTTCTCCACTTTTTCTCCACTTTTTCCTCCATTTATTCTCCACTTTTTCTCCACTTTTTCTCCACTTTTTCTCCACTTTTTCTTCACTTATTCTCCACTTTTTCTCCACTTTTTCTCCATTTTTTTCTCCACTTTTCTCCACTTTTTCTCCATTTATTCTCCACTTTTTCTCCACTTTTTCTCCACTTATTCTCCACTTTTTCTCCATTTATTCTCCACTTTTTCTCCATTTTTTTCTCCACTTTTTCTCCACTTTTTCTCCATTTATTCTCCACTTTTTCTCCACTTTTTCTCCATTTTTTCTCCACTTTTTCTCCACTTATTCTCCATTTATTCTCCACTTTTTCTCCACTTTTTCTCCACTTTTTCTCCACTTATTCTCCACTTATTCTCCACTTTTTCTCCACTTATTCTCCACTTTTTCTCCACTTTTTCTCCACTTTTTCTCCATTTTTTTCTCCACTTTTTCTCTACTTTTTCTCCATTTATTCCCACTTTTTCTCCACTTTTTCTCCATTTTTTTCACCACATTTTCTCCACTTTTTCTCCACTTTTTCTCCACTTTTTCTCCACTTTTTCTCCATTTATTCTCCACTTTTTCTCCACTTTTTCTCCATTTTTTCTCCACTTTTTCTCCACTTATTCTCCATTTATTCTCCACTTTTTCTCCACTTTTTCTCCACTTTTTCTACACTTATTCTCCACTTATTCTCCACTTTTTTCTCCACTTATTCTCCACTTTTTCTCCACTTTTTCTCCACTTTTTCTCCATTTTTTTCTCCACTTTTTCTCCACTTTTTCTCCATTTATTCTCCACTTTTTCTCCACTTTTTCTCCACTTATTCTCCACTTTTTCTCCACTTATTCTCCACTTTTTTCTCCACTTTTTCCTCCATTTTTTTTCTCCACTTTTTCTCCACTTTTTCTCCATTTATTCTCCACTTTTTCTCCACTTTTTCTCCACTTATTCTCCACTTTTTCTCCACTTATTCTCCACTTTTTCTCCACTTTTTCCTCCATTTTTTCTCCACTTTTTCTCCACTTATTCTCCACTTTTTCTCCACTTTTTCTCCACTTTTTCTCCACTTTTTCTCCACTTTTTCTCCACTTATTCTCCACTTTTTCTCCACTTTTTCTCCATTTTTTTCTCCACTTTTTCTCCACTTTTTCTCCACTTTTTCTCCACTTTTTCTCCATTTTTTCTCCACTTTTTCTCCACTTTTTCTCCATTTATTCTCCACTTTTTCTCCACTTTTTCTCCATTTTTTGCTCCACTTTTTCTCCCCTTTTTCTCCATTTATTCTCCACTTTTTCCTCCACTTTTTCTCCACTTATTCTCCACTTTTTCTCCATTTATTCTCCACTTTTTCTCCATTTTTTTCTCCACTTTTTCTCCACTTTTCTCCATTTATTCTCCACTTTTTCTCCACTTTTTCTCCACTTATTCTCCACTTTTTCTCCACTTTTTCTCCATTTTTTTTCTCCACTTTTTCTCCACTTTTTCTCCATTTATTCTCCACTTTTTCTCCATTTTTTTCTCCACTTTTTCTCCACTTTTTCTCCACTTATTCTCCACTTTTTCTCCACTTTTTCTCCATTTATTCTCCACTTTTTCTCCAATTTTTTCTCCATTTTTTTCTCCATTTTTTTCTCCACTTTTTCTCCATTTTTTTCTCCACTTTTTCTCCACTTTTTCTCAACTTTTTCTCCATTTTTTTCTCCACTTTTTCTCCACTTTTTCTCCACTTTTTCTCCACTTATTCTCCACTTTTTCTCCATTATTTTCTCCACTTTTTCTCCACTTTTTCTCCACTTTTTCTCCACTTTTTCTCCACTTTTTCTCCATTTATTCTCCACTTTTTCTCCACTTTTTCTCCATTTTTTTCTCCACTTTTTCTCCACTTTTTCTCCATTTATTCTCCACTTTTTCTCCACTTTTTCTCCATTTTTTTCTCCACTTTTTGTCCACTTATTCTCCACATTTTCTCCACTTTTTCTCCACTTTTTCTCCACTTTTTCTCCATTTCTTTTCTCCACTTTTTCTCCACTTTTTCTCCACTTTTTCTCCATTTATTCTCCACTTTTTCTCCACTTTTTCTCCATTTTTTTCTCCACTTTTTCTCCACTTTTTCTACACTTATTCTCCACTTTTTCTACACTTTTTCTCCATTTTTTCTCCACTTTTGCTCCACTTTTTCTCCATTTTTTTCTCCACTTTTTCTCCACTTTTTCTCAATTTATTCTCCACTTTTTCTCACTTTTTCTCCACTTATTCTCCACTTTTTCTCCACTTATTCTCCACTTTTTCTCCACTTTTTCCTCCATTTATTTCTCCACTTTTTCTCCACTTTTTCTCCATTTATTCTCCACTTTTTCTCCACTTTTTCTCCACTTATTCTCCACTTTTTCTCCACTTTTTCTCCACTTATTCTCACACTTTTTCTCCACTTTTTCCTCCATTTTTTTCTCCACTTTTTCTCCACTTTTTCTCCATTTATTCTCCACTTTTTCTCCACTTTTTCTCCACTTATTCTCCACTTTTTCTCCACTTATTCTCCACTTTTTCTCCACTTTTTCCTCCATTTTTTTCTCCACTTTTTCTCCACTTATTCTCCACTTTTTCTCCACTTTTTCTCCACTTTTTCTCCACTTTTCTCCACTTTTCTCCACTTATTCTCCACTTTTTCTCCACTTTTTCTCCATTTTTTCTCCACTTTTTCTCCACTTTTTCTCCACTTTTTCTCCACTTTTTCTCCATTTTTTCTCCACTTTTTCTCCACTTTTTCTCCATTTATTCTCCACTTTTTCTCCACTTTTTCTCCATTTTTTTTCCACTTTTTCTCCACTTTTTCTCCACTTTTTCTCCACTTTTTCTCCACTTATTCTCCACTTTTTCTCCACTTTTTCTCCATTTTTTTTCTCCACTTTTTCCCCACTTTTTCTCCATTTATTCTCCACTTTTTCTCCACTTTTTTCTCCATTTTTTTTTCCACTTTTTCTCCACTTTTTCTCCACTTATTCTCCACTTTTTCTCCACTTTTTCTCCATTTATTCTCCACTTTTTCTCCACTTTTTCTCCACTTTTTCTCCATTTTTTGCTCCACTTTTTCTCCACTTTTTCTCCATTATTCTCCACTTTTTCTCCACTTTTTCTCCACTTATTCTCCACTTTTTCTCCATTATTCTCCACTTTTTCTCCATTTTTTTCTCCACTTTTTCTCCACTTTTTTCCATTTATTCTCCACTTTTTCTCCACTTTTTCTCCACTTTTTCTCCACTTTTTCTCCACTTATTCTCCACTTTTTCTCCACTTTTTCTCCATTTTTTTCTCCACTTTTTCTACACTTTTTCTCCACTTTTTCTCCATTTTTTCTCCACTTTTTCTCCACTTATTCTCCATTTATTCTCCACTTTTTCTCCATTTTTTTCTCCACTTTTTCTCCACTTTTTGTCCACTTTTTCTCCACTTTTTCTCCACTATTTCTCCACTTATTCTCCACTTTTTCTCCACTTATTCTCCACTTTTTCTCCATTTATTCTCCACTTTTTCTCCACTTATTCTCCACTTTTTCTCCACTTTTTCCTCCATTTTTTTCTCCACTTTTTCTCCACTTTTTCTCCACTTATTCTCCACTTTTTCTCCACTTTTTCTCCATTTATTCTCCACTTTTTCTCTACTTTTTCTCCATTTTTTGCTCCACTTTTTCTCCACTTTTTCTCCATTTATTCTCCACTTTTTCTCCACTTTTTCTCCACTTATTCTCCACTTTTTCTCCATTTATTCTCCACTTTTTCTCCATTTTTTCTCCACTTTTTCTCCACTTTTTCTCCACTTTTTCTCCACTTTTTCTCCATTTTTTCTCCACTTTTTCTCCACTTTTCTCCATTTATTCTCCACTTTTTCTCCACTTTTTCTCCATTTTTTTCTCCACTTTTTCTCCACTTTTTCTCCACTTTTTCTCCACTTTTTCTCCACTTATTCTCCACTTTTTCTCCACTTTTTCTCCATTTTTTTTCTCCACTTTTTCTCCACTTTTTCTCCATCTATTCTCCACTTTTTCTCCACTTTTTCTCCACTTTTTCTCCACTTTTTCTCCATTTATTCTCCACTTTTTCTCCACTTTTTCTCCATTTTTTTCTCCACTTTTTCTCCACTTATTCTCCACTTATTCTCCACTTTTTCTCCACTTTTTCTCCATTTATTCTCCACTTTTTCTCTACTTTTTCTCCATTTTTTGCTCCACTTTTTCTCCACTTTTTCTCCATTTATTCTCCACTTTTTCTCCACTTTTTCTCCACTTATTCTCCACTTTTTCTCCATTTATTCTCCACTTTTTCTCCATTTTTTTCTCCACTTTTTCTCCACTTTTTCTCCACTTATTCTCCACTTTTTCTCCACTTATTCTCCACTTTTTCTCCACTTTTTCTCCACTTTTTCTCCATTTTTTCTCCACTTTTTCTCCACTTTTTCTCCATTTATTCTCCACTTTTTCTCCACTTTTTCTCCATTTTTTTCTCCACTTTTTCTCCACTTTTTCTCCACTTTTTCTCCACTTTTTCTCCACTTATTCTCCACTTTTTCTCCACTTTTCTCCATTTTTTTTCTCCACTTTTTCTCCACTTTTTCTCCATTTATTCTCCACTTTTTCTCCACTTTTTCTCCACTTTTTCTCCACTTTTTCTCCATTTATTCTCCACTTTTTCTCCACTTTTTCTCCATTTTTTTCTCCACTTTTTCTCCACTTATTCTCCACTTATTCTCCACTTTTTCTCCATTTATTCTCCACTTTTTCTCTACTTTTTCTCCATTTTTTGCTCCACTTTTTCTCCACTTTTTTCTCCATTTATTCTCCACTTTTTCTCCACTTTTTCTCCACTTATTCTCCACTTTTTCTCCATTTATTCTCCACTTTTTCTCCATTTTTTTCTCCACTTTTTCTCCACTTTTTCTCCATTTATTCTCCACTTTTTCTCCACTTTTTCTCCACTTTTTCTCCACTTTTTCTTCACTTATTCTCCACTTTTTCTCCACTTTTTCTCCATTTTTTTCTCCACTTTTTCTCCACTTTTTCTCCATTTATTCTCCACTTTTTCTCCACTTTTTCTCCACTTATTCTCCACTTTTTCTCCATTTATTCTCCACTTTTTCTCCATTTTTTTCTCCACTTTTTCTCCACTTTTTCTCCATTTATTCTCCACTTTTTCTCCACTTTTTCTCCATTTTTTCTCCACGTTTTCTCCACTTATTCTCCATTTATTCTCCACTTTTTCTCCACTTTTTCTCCACTTTTTCTCCACTTATTCTCCACTTATTCTCCACTTTTTCTCCACTTATTCTCCACTTTTTCTCCACTTTTTCTCCACTTTTTCTCCATTTTTTTCTCCACTTTTTCTCCACTTTTTCTCCATTTATTCTCCACTTTTTCTCCACTTTTTCTCCATTTTTTTCACCACTTTTTCTCCACTTTTTCTCCACTTTTTCTCCACTTTTTCTCCACTTTTTCTCCATTTATTCTCCACTTTTTCTCCACTTATTCTCCATTTATTCTCCACTTTTTCTCCACTTTTTCTCCACTTTTTCTACACTTATTCTCCACTTTTTCTCCACTTTTTCTCCACTTTTTCTCCATTTATTCTCCACTTTTTCTCTACTTTTTCTCCATTTTTTGCTCCACTTTTTCTCCACTTTTTCTCCATTTATTCTCCACTTTTTCTCCACTTTTTCTCCACTTATTCTCCACTTTTTCTCCATTTATTCTCCACTTTTTCTCCATTTTTTTCTCCACTTTTTCTCCACTTTTTCTCCACTTATTCTCCACTTTTTCTCCACTTATTCTCCACTTTTTCTCCACTTTTTCTCCACTTTTTCTCCATTTTTTCTCCACTTTTTCTCCACTTTTTCTCCATTTATTCTCCACTTTTTCTCCACTTTTTCTCCATTTTTTTCTCCACTTTTTCTCCACTTTTTCTCCACTTTTTCTCCACTTATTCTCCACTTTTTCTCCACTTTTTCTCCATTTTTTTTCTCCACTTTTTCTCCACTTTTTCTCCATTTATTCTCCACTTTTTCTCCACTTTTTCTCCACTTTTTCTCCACTTTTTCTCCATTTATTCTCCACTTTTTCTCCACTTTTTCTCCATTTTTTTCTCCACTTTTTCTCCACTTATTCTCCACTTATTCTCCACTTTTTCTCCATTTATTCTCCACTTTTTCTCTACTTTTTCTCCATTTTTTGCTCCACTTTTTCTCCACTTTTTCTCCATTTATTCTCCACTTTTTCTCCACTTTTTCTCCACTTATTCTCCACTTTTTCTCCATTTATTCTCCACTTTTTCTCCATTTTTTTCTCCACTTTTTCTCCACTTTTTCTCCATTTATTCTCCACTTTTTCTCCACTTTTTCTCCACTTTTTCTCCACTTTTTCTTCACTTATTCTCCACTTTTTCTCCACTTTTTCTCCATTTTTTTTCTCCACTTTTTCTCCACTTTTTCTCCATTTATTCTCCACTTTTTCTCCACTTTTTCTCCACTTATTCTCCACTTTTTCTCCATTATTCTCCACTTTTTCTCCATTTTTTTCTCCACTTTTTCTCCACTTTTCTCCATTTATTCTCCACTTTTTCTCCACTTTTTCTCCATTTTTCTCCACGTTTTCTCCACTTATTCTCCATTTATTCTCCACTTTTTCTCCACTTTTTCTCCACTTTTTCTCCACTTATTCTCCACTTATTCTCCACTTTTTCTCCACTTATTCTCCACTTTTTCTCACTTTTCTCCACTTTTTCTCCATTTTTTTCTCCACTTTTCTCCACTTTTTCTCCATTTATTCTCCACTTTTTCTCCACTTTTTCTCCATTTTTTTCACCACTTTTTCTCCACTTTTTCTCCACTTTTTCTCCACTTTTTCTCCACTTTTTCTCCATTTATTCTCACTTTTTCTCCACTTATTCTCCATTTATTCTCCACTTTTTCTCCACTTTTTCTCCACTTTTCTACACTTATTCT
The DNA here is from genome assembly GCF_048569485.1 of Anomaloglossus baeobatrachus. Taxonomy (NCBI): domain Eukaryota; kingdom Metazoa; phylum Chordata; class Amphibia; order Anura; family Aromobatidae; genus Anomaloglossus; species Anomaloglossus baeobatrachus. Next base: position 5,506 of record NW_027443603.1, on the reverse strand, counting down.
CCACTTATTCTCCACTTTTTCTCCACTTATTCTCACTTTTTCTCCACTTTTTCTCCACTTTTTCTCCATTTTTTTCTCCACTTTTTCTCCACTTTTTCTCCATTTATTCTCCACTTTTTCTCCACTTTTTCTCCACTTATTTTCCACTTTTTCTCCACTTTTTCTCCACTTTTTCCTCCATTTTTTCCACTTTTTCTCCACTTTTTCTCCATTTATTCTCCACTTTTTCTCCACTTTTTCTCCACTTATTCTCCACTTTTTCTCCACTTATTCTCACTTTTTCTCCACTTTTTCCTCCATTTTTTTCTCCACTTTTTCTCCACTTATTCTCCACTTTTCTCCACTTTTTCTCCACTTTTTCTCCACTTTTTCTCCACTTTTTCTCCACTTATTCTCCACTTTTTCTCCACTTTTTCTCCATTTTTTTCTCCACTTTTTCTCCACTTTTTCTCCACTTTTTCTCCACTTTTTCTCCATTTTTTCTCCACTTTTTCTCCACTTTTTCTCCATTTATTCTCCACTTTTTCTCCACTTTTTCTCCATTTTTTTCTCCACTTTTTCTCCACTTTTTCTCCACTTTTTCTCCACTTTTTCTCCACTTATTCTCCACTTTTTCTCCACTTTTTCTCCATTTTTTTTCTCCACTTTTTCCCCACTTTTTCTCCATTTATTCTCCACTTTTTCTCCACTTTTTCTCCATTTTTTTTTTCCACTTTTTCTCCACTTTTTCTCCACTTATTCTCCACTTTTTCTCCACTTTTTCTCCATTTATTCTCCACTTTTTCTCCACTTTTTCTCCACTTTTTTGCTCCATTTTTTGCTCCACTTTTTCTCCACTTTTTCTCATTTCTCCACTTTTTCTCCACTTTTTCTCCACTTATTCTCCACTTTTTCTCCATTTATTCTCCACTTTTTCTCCATTTTTTTCTCCACTTTTTCTCCACTTTTTTTCCATTTATTCTCCACTTTTTCTCCACTTTTTCTCCACTTTTTCTCCACTTTTTCTCCACTTATTCTCCACTTTTTCTCCACTTTTTCTCCATTTTTTTCTCCACTTTTTCTCCACTTTTTCTCCACTTTTTCTCCACTTTTTCTCCACTTTTTCTCCATTTTTTCTCCACTTTTTCTCCACTTATTCTCCATTTATTCTCCACTTTTTCTCCACTTTTTCTCCATTTTTTTCTCCACTTTTTCTCCACTTTTTGTCCACTTTTTCTCCACTTTTTCTCCACTATTTCTCCACTTATTCTCCACTTTTTCTCCACTTATTCTCCACTTTTTCTCCACTTTTTCTCCACTTTTTCTCCATTTTTCTCCACTTTTTCTCCACTTTTTCTCCATTTATTCTCCACTTTTTCTCCACTTTTTTCTCCATTTTTTTCTCCACTTTTTCTCCACTTTTTCTCCACTTTTTCTCCACTTTTTCTCCACTTATTCTCCACTTTTCTCCACTTTTTCTCATTTTTTTTCTCCACTTTTTCTCCACTTTTTCTCCATTTATTCTCCACTTTTTCTCCACTTTTTCTCCACTTTTTCTCCACTTTTTCTCCACTTATTCTCCACTTTTTCTCCACTTTTTCTCCATTTTTTTTCTCCACTTTTTCTCCACTTTTTCTCCATTTATTCTCCACTTTTTCTCCATTTTTTTTCTCCACTTTTTCTCCACTTTTTCTCCATTTATTCTCCACTTTTCTCCACTTTTTCTCCATTTTTTTCTCCACTTTTTCTCCACTTTTTCTCCACTTATTCTCCACTTTTTCTCCACTTTTTCTCCATTTATTCTCCACTTTTTCTCTACTTTTTCTCCATTTTTTGCTCCACTTTTTCTCCACTTTTTCTCCATTTATTCTCCACTTTTTCTCCACTTTTTCTCCACTTATTCTCCAACTTTTTCTCCATTTATTCTCCACTTTTTCTCCATTTTTTTCTCCACTTTTTCTCCACTTTTTCTCCATTTATTCTCCACTTTTTCTCCACTTATTCTCCACTTTTTCTCCACTTTTTCTCCATTTTTTTTCTCCACTTTTTCTCCACTTTTTCTCCATTTATTCTCCACTTTTTCTCCATTTTTTTTCTCCACTTTTTCTCCACTTTTTCTCCATTTATTCTCCACTTTTTCTCCACTTTTTCTCCATTTTTTTTCTCCACTTTTTCTCCACTTTTTCTCCACTTTTTCTCCACTTATTCTCCACTTTTTCTCCACTTTTTCTCCATTTTTTTTCTCCCACTTTTTCTCCACTTTTTCTCCATTTATTCTCCACTTTTTCTCCATTTTTTTTCTCCACTTTTTCTCCACTTTTTCTCCATTTATTCTCCACTTTTTCTCCACTTTTTCTCCATTTTTTTCTCCACTTTTTCTCCACTTTTTCTCCACTTTTTCTCCATTTTTTCTCCACTTTTTCTCCACTTTTTCTCCATTTATTCTCCACTTTTTCTCCACTTTTTCTCCATTTTTTTCTCCACTTTTTCTCCACTTTTTCTCCACTTTTTCTCCACTTTTTCTCCACTTATTCTCCACTTTTTCTCCACTTTTTCTCCATTTTTTTTCTCCACTTTTTCTCCACTTTTTCTCCATTTATTCTCCACTTTTTCTCCACTTTTTCTCCACTTTTTCTCCACTTTTTCTCCACTTATTCTCCACTTTTTCTCCACTTTTTCTCCATTTTTTTTCTCCACTTTTTCTCCACTTTTTCTCCATTTATTCTCCACTTTTTCTCCATTTTTTTTCTCCACTTTTTCTCCACTTTTTCTCCATTTATTCTCCACTTTTTCTCCACTTTTTCTCCATTTTTTTCTCCACTTTTTCTCCACTTTTTCTCCACTTATTCTCCACTTTTTCTCCACTTTTTCTCCATTTATTCTCCACTTTTTCTCTACTTTTTCTCCATTTTTTGCTCCACTTTTTCTCCACTTTTTCTCCATTTATTCTCCACTTTTTCTCACTTTTTCTCCACTTATTCTCCACTTTTTCTCCATTTATTCTCCACTTTTTCTCCATTTTTTTCTCCACTTTTTCTCCACTTTTTCTCCATTTATTCTCCACTTTTTCTCCACTTTTTCTCCACTTTTTCTCCACTTTTTCTTCACTTATTCTCCATCTTTTTCTCCACTTTTTCTCACATTCTTTCTCCACTTTTTTCTCCACTTTTTCTCCATTTTTTTCTCCACTTTTTCTCCACTTTTTTCTCCATTTTTTCTCCATTTTTTCTCCATTTTTTTCTCCACTTTTTCTCCACTTTTTCTCCATTTTTTTCTCCATTTTTTCCTCCATTTTTTATCCATTTTTTTCTCCATTTTTTCTCCATTTTTTCTCCACTTTTTCTCCACTTTTTATCCATTTTTTTCTCCACTTTTTCTCCACTTTTTCTCCACTTTTTCTCCACTTTTTCTCCATTTTTTTCTCCACTTTTTCTCCATTTTTTTCTCCACTTTTTCTCCATTTTTTTCTCCACTTTTTCTCCACTTTTTCTCCACTTTTTCTCCACTTTTTCTCCATTTTTCTCCACTTTTTCTCCACTTTTTCTCCACTTTTTCTCCACTTTTTCTCCATTTTTTTCTCCACTTTTCTCCACTTTTTGTCCACTTTTTATCCATTTTTTTTCTCCACTTTTTCTCCACTTTTTCTCCACTTTTTCTCCATTTTTTATCCATTTTTTTCTCCACTTTTTCTCCACTTTTTCTCCACTTTTTCTCCACTTTTTTATCCATTTTTTTCTCCACTTTTTCTCCATTTTTCTCCACTTTTTCTCCATTTTTTCTCCATTTTTTTCTCCATTTTTTTCTCCACTTTTTCTCCACTTTTTCTCCACTTTTTCTCCACTTTTTTCTCCATTTTTTCTCCACTTTTTCTCCATTTTTTCTCCACTTTTTCTCCACTTTTCTCCACTTTTTTCTCCACTTTTTCTCCACTTTTTCTCCACTTTTTTCTCCACTTTTTTCTCCACTTTTTCTCCACTTTTTTCTCCACTTTTTCTCCATTTTTTTCTCCACTTTTTCTCCACTTTTTTCTCCACTTTTTCTCCATTTTTTTCTCCATTTTTTCTCCATTCTTTTCTCCACTTTTTCTCCACTTTTTCTCCACTTTTTCTCCACTTTTTCTCCACTTTTTCTCCATTTTTTCTCCATTTTTTCTCCACTTTTTTCTCCACGTTTTCTCCATTTTTTTCTCCATTTTTTCTCCACTTTTTATCCATTTTTTTCTCCACTTTTTCTCCACTTTTTCTCCATTCTTTTTCTATGGTCGGTCTACCCATTAGCTCTGCCATGCATACTGTAGCTCTACACCTACTGCACATGTTACTTCATGATTGACATCTCTTTCGTACCAGAGCTATCTAAGCCTACTCTGACCCCATATTTGTCATTACTATATTGTCCTTGTACTGTATTATGACATTTGTATCATGTGTTTCATTTCTTGCTGTGTTGCAATTTTTTTGCTGCATCCCAATTGTACCTCTACATTGTTCGAGTTTATGTTATTGTTCTCTCACTCTTATGTGATACTGATTATTGTCATTTTTCATGATTACATGCAGATAAGTCCAATCTGACAAAGGCTCAGGCCGAAACGTCATTTGTAACTTGTTTTGGACAAAAACATATATGCTTATGAAAAATTTTTTTTTCTTAATACGGACCAATAAAGAGTGATTTTGCATTACTATCCGTTGTGACTTACTGACTTAGTCTGGGAGATTTAGAGTGCCGAGGTTACTCACTAATTTTATCTATTATTACCTCTGAGCACCTATATACCAGTGAGCAGAGCTTCCTCTACAGTAGTTCTCCTGATTAGGCATGCCCTTACCTCATGAGCAGGGCATTGCAGCTTTGGTAGCAACCATTACGACATGGACTCTGCTGCTGTGGACCCGAGAAGAGTGAGTGCAGATTCATTGCACCCACACTCCTCACATGAAGGGTCCGCACTCCTAGAAAATGGGGGATACGTTCCCTGAGTGTCTCCCCCCCATATTCTAGACGGTCCAGAGTCATCGTAGGACCCCTTTATTTTTTTTCTTACAATAAATTGGTGAAAGAGGAAATGTTTTGGGGACTGTTTTTTCAAATAAATTTCTTTTGTCGATTTTTTTTTTTGTTAGTACTGACAGTTTATGATGTTGGGTATCTAATAGACGCCATGACATCACAAACTGCTGGGCTTGATCTCAGGTGACTTTACAGCTAGTATCAACCCGATTTATTACCCCGTTTGCCACTGCACCAGGGCACGGGATGAGCTGGGGTGAAGCGCCAGGATTGGCGCATCTAGTGTATGCGCCACGTCTGGGGTGCCTGCGGCCTGCTATTTTTAGGCTGTGAAGGCTCAATAACTATGGACCTTCCCACCCTGAGAATACCAGACCACAGCTGTCCGCTTTACCTTGGCTGGTGATCCAATTTGAGGGGGACCCTACTTTTATTGTGTAATTATTAATATTTATAAAATAATTATAAAAAAGAGCCTGAGGGGACCTCCACATTGGATCCCCAACCACGGTAA
>NW_027443602.1:0-40147 GCF_048569485.1 Anomaloglossus baeobatrachus | reverse complement strand
CTGAGAAAGCCCCCCTCTAACCTTTGATAGTAAGCTTTTCTGTAGTCTGCCTGTTGATGTATTTTCCGTTTGAACTGTGCACAACATGAAGAGACGGAACACTGGCGGCTTGTCACAATGCCCCCCGATGACATCACAATAGCGCTGCTGCCTAGAAAACAAGCTGCGCAGAAGAAGTTGTTCTTTGGGTGGGAGGGTGGGCTAGTGGAAGGAGGGGGCAATCTCTTTTTTTCCCGGGTGGTAGGGGGATGACAGGAGAAGGGAAGCGGGTGGTGAGAAAGGTACAGAGGGCAGGGTTTGGGGGCTGGGAAGGAAAGGGAAAAGATTAGGGTTTGGGGATGATGAAAGGGCTTTCTACGGGTAAGGATGGCAAAGGGTGGCAGTGACGGAAAGTCAGGCAACCTGTCCTGTCCGTCTTTTTGTATCGTGAATTGGAAAGACTGCAAGGGGGAGGGGAGTTGCTTGCGCCCTAAAGGAGGAGTTATTCAGATTCATTGCAGTGGGCGGCGGCTGCAAAACGCACCATTCTTCTTGTTTTGGCTCTGCAAAGCAGCCTTTTCAAGGGTTGGCTTGGGTGACAAAATGTCTTGTGTAGGCGTGGGTTTGTCTCCCTCTCGCTCTCTCTCCCTAAGATGTGTCCGGCATAGGCCAGGGTGCCACTCGAGGCCCAAACCAATTCTGGTTATCGCTTCTCGGCCTTTTGGCTAAGATCAAGTGTAGTATCTGTTCTTATCAGTTTAATATCTGATACGTCCCCTATCTGGGGACCATATATTAAATGGATTTTTAGAACAGGGAGATGGAAAAAGAGCTTGCTCTGTCCACTCCACGCATTGACCTGGTATTGCAGTACCTCCAGGAACGGTGCACCCCTTCTTAACCCAGTTTCCAAAAGCAGAACTCAATTCACCTGATTCATATTAGCCCGATTTAATGAATTGGAAGAAAGCATACGTCTTCATATGCACCTCAATTTGGCCCATTCACTTTTCACACTTCCTCCTTTTGTTTTTTATCTTTCACACTTTTGACTTTCTTTATTCATCCAAATAGCAAACTCATCACCACTCAACCTGACCAACTCGGCTATGTCCCCGTGCTGCAGTTCTCTGTCTTATCTAGATCATTTGCAATTGAATGGAATAGATCCCTTTTGGACAAAGTGGATTCACCTGCTGCTGCAGTGACCACAGGTGTGATAACATCTAGAATTGGCATCTGGTGCGATCTCTCCGCTTCCACTCCAAAGAAAGTTACCTGTTTATTCCTATCATGCATTGGTTTTTGGGGTTTTCTTTGAGTAATGATGATCTCTTTAGTAGTCTGTTGGCGCCCTCTCCTGGAGGAATAGTTTGCTTGCTCTTGGACATTCTAAAAGAGAGGTCATGATAGACATTGAGCTTCTGAGCTCAATTGGGGACAGTCATGGGTGATGAATGTTTGCAACCTACTGCGAAGCCTCATACCGCAATATAAGGAACGTCAAATACTAAGAAAGGGCGGCCTATGAAAGAATTACTACTTTCAATAAGTACACTTAAACGGCTAATTGGGAATAGAAAAACTGTAAAAAGCCCTCTGAGAAAGCCCCCCTCTAACCTTTGATAGTAAGCTTTTCTGTAGTCTGCCTGTTGATGTATTTTCCGTTTGAACTGTGCACAACATGAAGAGACGGAACACTGGCGGCTTGTCACAATGCCCCCCGATGACATCACAATAGCGCTGCTGCCTAGAAAACAAGCTGCGCAGAAGAAGTTGTTCTTTGGGTGGGAGGGTGGGCTAGTGGAAGGAGGGGGCAATCTCTTTTTTTCCCGGGTGGTAGGGGGATGACAGGAGAAGGGAAGCGGGTGGTGAGAAAGGTACAGAGGGCAGGGTTTGGGGGCTGGGAAGGAAAGGGAAAAGATTAGGGTTTGGGGATGATGAAAGGGCTTTCTACGGGTAAGGATGGCAAAGGGTGGCAGTGACGGAAAGTCAGGCAACCTGTCCTGTCCGTCTTTTTGTATCGTGAATTGGAAAGACTGCAAGGGGGAGGGGAGTTGCTTGCGCCCTAAAGGAGGAGTTATTCAGATTCATTGCAGTGGGCGGCGGCTGCAAAACGCACCATTCTTCTTGTTTTGGCTCTGCAAAGCAGCCTTTTCAAGGGTTGGCTTGGGTGACAAAATGTCTTGTGTAGGCGTGGGTTTGTCTCCCTCTCGCTCTCTCTCCCTAAGATGTGTCCGGCATAGGCCAGGGTGCCACTCGAGGCCCAAACCAATTCTGGTTATCGCTTCTCGGCCTTTTGGCTAAGATCAAGTGTAGTATCTGTTCTTATCAGTTTAATATCTGATACGTCCCCTATCTGGGGACCATATATTAAATGGATTTTTAGAACAGGGAGATGGAAAAAGAGCTTGCTCTGTCCACTCCACGCATTGACCTGGTATTGCAGTACCTCCAGGAACGGTGCACCCCTTCTTAACCCAGTTTCCAAAAGCAGAACTCAATTCACCTGATTCATATTAGCCCGATTTAATGAATTGGAAGAAAGCATACGTCTTCATATGCACCTCAATTTGGCCCATTCACTTTTCACACTTCCTCCTTTTGTTTTTTATCTTTCACACTTTTGACTTTCTTTATTCATCCAAATAGCAAACTCATCACCACTCAACCTGACCAACTCGGCTATGTCCCCGTGCTGCAGTTCTCTGTCTTATCTAGATCATTTGCAATTGAATGGAATAGATCCCTTTTGGACAAAGTGGATTCACCTGCTGCTGCAGTGACCACAGGTGTGATAACATCTAGAATTGGCATCTGGTGCGATCTCTCCGCTTCCACTCCAAAGAAAGTTACCTGTTTATTCCTATCATGCATTGGTTTTTGGGGTTTTCTTTGAGTAATGATGATCTCTTTAGTAGTCTGTTGGCGCCCTCTCCTGGAGGAATAGTTTGCTTGCTCTTGGACATTCTAAAAGAGAGGTCATGATAGACATTGAGCTTCTGAGCTCAATTGGGGACAGTCATGGGTGATGAATGTTTGCAACCTACTGCGAAGCCTCATACCGCAATATAAGGAACGTCAAATACTAAGAAAGGGCGGCCTATGAAAGAATTACTACTTTCAATAAGTACACTTAAACGGCTAATTGGGAATAGAAAAACTGTAAAAAGCCCTCTGAGAAAGCCCCCCTCTAACCTTTGATAGTAAGCTTTTCTGTAGTCTGCCTGTTGATGTATTTTCCGTTTGAACTGTGCACAACATGAAGAGACGGAACACTGGCGGCTTGTCACAATGCCCCCCGATGACATCACAATAGCGCTGCTGCCTAGAAAACAAGCTGCGCAGAAGAAGTTGTTCTTTGGGTGGGAGGGTGGGCTAGTGGAAGGAGGGGGCAATCTCTTTTTTTCCCGGGTGGTAGGGGGATGACAGGAGAAGGGAAGCGGGTGGTGAGAAAGGTACAGAGGGCAGGGTTTGGGGGCTGGGAAGGAAAGGGAAAAGATTAGGGTTTGGGGATGATGAAAGGGCTTTCTACGGGTAAGGATGGCAAAGGGTGGCAGTGACGGAAAGTCAGGCAACCTGTCCTGTCCGTCTTTTTGTATCGTGAATTGGAAAGACTGCAAGGGGGAGGGGAGTTGCTTGCGCCCTAAAGGAGGAGTTATTCAGATTCATTGCAGTGGGCGGCGGCTGCAAAACGCACCATTCTTCTTGTTTTGGCTCTGCAAAGCAGCCTTTTCAAGGGTTGGCTTGGGTGACAAAATGTCTTGTGTAGGCGTGGGTTTGTCTCCCTCTCGCTCTCTCTCCCTAAGATGTGTCCGGCATAGGCCAGGGTGCCACTCGAGGCCCAAACCAATTCTGGTTATCGCTTCTCGGCCTTTTGGCTAAGATCAAGTGTAGTATCTGTTCTTATCAGTTTAATATCTGATACGTCCCCTATCTGGGGACCATATATTAAATGGATTTTTAGAACAGGGAGATGGAAAAAGAGCTTGCTCTGTCCACTCCACGCATTGACCTGGTATTGCAGTACCTCCAGGAACGGTGCACCCCTTCTTAACCCAGTTTCCAAAAGCAGAACTCAATTCACCTGATTCATATTAGCCCGATTTAATGAATTGGAAGAAAGCATACGTCTTCATATGCACCTCAATTTGGCCCATTCACTTTTCACACTTCCTCCTTTTGTTTTTTATCTTTCACACTTTTGACTTTCTTTATTCATCCAAATAGCAAACTCATCACCACTCAACCTGACCAACTCGGCTATGTCCCCGTGCTGCAGTTCTCTGTCTTATCTAGATCATTTGCAATTGAATGGAATAGATCCCTTTTGGACAAAGTGGATTCACCTGCTGCTGCAGTGACCACAGGTGTGATAACATCTAGAATTGGCATCTGGTGCGATCTCTCCGCTTCCACTCCAAAGAAAGTTACCTGTTTATTCCTATCATGCATTGGTTTTTGGGGTTTTCTTTGAGTAATGATGATCTCTTTAGTAGTCTGTTGGCGCCCTCTCCTGGAGGAATAGTTTGCTTGCTCTTGGACATTCTAAAAGAGAGGTCATGATAGACATTGAGCTTCTGAGCTCAATTGGGGACAGTCATGGGTGATGAATGTTTGCAACCTACTGCGAAGCCTCATACCGCAATATAAGGAACGTCAAATACTAAGAAAGGGCGGCCTATGAAAGAATTACTACTTTCAATAAGTACACTTAAACGGCTAATTGGGAATAGAAAAACTGTAAAAAGCCCTCTGAGAAAGCCCCCCTCTAACCTTTGATAGTAAGCTTTTCTGTAGTCTGCCTGTTGATGTATTTTCCGTTTGAACTGTGCACAACATGAAGAGACGGAACACTGGCGGCTTGTCACAATGCCCCCCGATGACATCACAATAGCGCTGCTGCCTAGAAAACAAGCTGCGCAGAAGAAGTTGTTCTTTGGGTGGGAGGGTGGGCTAGTGGAAGGAGGGGGCAATCTCTTTTTTTCCCGGGTGGTAGGGGGATGACAGGAGAAGGGAAGCGGGTGGTGAGAAAGGTACAGAGGGCAGGGTTTGGGGGCTGGGAAGGAAAGGGAAAAGATTAGGGTTTGGGGATGATGAAAGGGCTTTCTACGGGTAAGGATGGCAAAGGGTGGCAGTGACGGAAAGTCAGGCAACCTGTCCTGTCCGTCTTTTTGTATCGTGAATTGGAAAGACTGCAAGGGGGAGGGGAGTTGCTTGCGCCCTAAAGGAGGAGTTATTCAGATTCATTGCAGTGGGCGGCGGCTGCAAAACGCACCATTCTTCTTGTTTTGGCTCTGCAAAGCAGCCTTTTCAAGGGTTGGCTTGGGTGACAAAATGTCTTGTGTAGGCGTGGGTTTGTCTCCCTCTCGCTCTCTCTCCCTAAGATGTGTCCGGCATAGGCCAGGGTGCCACTCGAGGCCCAAACCAATTCTGGTTATCGCTTCTCGGCCTTTTGGCTAAGATCAAGTGTAGTATCTGTTCTTATCAGTTTAATATCTGATACGTCCCCTATCTGGGGACCATATATTAAATGGATTTTTAGAACAGGGAGATGGAAAAAGAGCTTGCTCTGTCCACTCCACGCATTGACCTGGTATTGCAGTACCTCCAGGAACGGTGCACCCCTTCTTAACCCAGTTTCCAAAAGCAGAACTCAATTCACCTGATTCATATTAGCCCGATTTAATGAATTGGAAGAAAGCATACGTCTTCATATGCACCTCAATTTGGCCCATTCACTTTTCACACTTCCTCCTTTTGTTTTTTATCTTTCACACTTTTGACTTTCTTTATTCATCCAAATAGCAAACTCATCACCACTCAACCTGACCAACTCGGCTATGTCCCCGTGCTGCAGTTCTCTGTCTTATCTAGATCATTTGCAATTGAATGGAATAGATCCCTTTTGGACAAAGTGGATTCACCTGCTGCTGCAGTGACCACAGGTGTGATAACATCTAGAATTGGCATCTGGTGCGATCTCTCCGCTTCCACTCCAAAGAAAGTTACCTGTTTATTCCTATCATGCATTGGTTTTTGGGGTTTTCTTTGAGTAATGATGATCTCTTTAGTAGTCTGTTGGCGCCCTCTCCTGGAGGAATAGTTTGCTTGCTCTTGGACATTCTAAAAGAGAGGTCATGATAGACATTGAGCTTCTGAGCTCAATTGGGGACAGTCATGGGTGATGAATGTTTGCAACCTACTGCGAAGCCTCATACCGCAATATAAGGAACGTCAAATACTAAGAAAGGGCGGCCTATGAAAGAATTACTACTTTCAATAAGTACACTTAAACGGCTAATTGGGAATAGAAAAACTGTAAAAAGCCCTCTGAGAAAGCCCCCCTCTAACCTTTGATAGTAAGCTTTTCTGTAGTCTGCCTGTTGATGTATTTTCCGTTTGAACTGTGCACAACATGAAGAGACGGAACACTGGCGGCTTGTCACAATGCCCCCCGATGACATCACAATAGCGCTGCTGCCTAGAAAACAAGCTGCGCAGAAGAAGTTGTTCTTTGGGTGGGAGGGTGGGCTAGTGGAAGGAGGGGGCAATCTCTTTTTTTCCCGGGTGGTAGGGGGATGACAGGAGAAGGGAAGCGGGTGGTGAGAAAGGTACAGAGGGCAGGGTTTGGGGGCTGGGAAGGAAAGGGAAAAGATTAGGGTTTGGGGATGATGAAAGGGCTTTCTACGGGTAAGGATGGCAAAGGGTGGCAGTGACGGAAAGTCAGGCAACCTGTCCTGTCCGTCTTTTTGTATCGTGAATTGGAAAGACTGCAAGGGGGAGGGGAGTTGCTTGCGCCCTAAAGGAGGAGTTATTCAGATTCATTGCAGTGGGCGGCGGCTGCAAAACGCACCATTCTTCTTGTTTTGGCTCTGCAAAGCAGCCTTTTCAAGGGTTGGCTTGGGTGACAAAATGTCTTGTGTAGGCGTGGGTTTGTCTCCCTCTCGCTCTCTCTCCCTAAGATGTGTCCGGCATAGGCCAGGGTGCCACTCGAGGCCCAAACCAATTCTGGTTATCGCTTCTCGGCCTTTTGGCTAAGATCAAGTGTAGTATCTGTTCTTATCAGTTTAATATCTGATACGTCCCCTATCTGGGGACCATATATTAAATGGATTTTTAGAACAGGGAGATGGAAAAAGAGCTTGCTCTGTCCACTCCACGCATTGACCTGGTATTGCAGTACCTCCAGGAACGGTGCACCCCTTCTTAACCCAGTTTCCAAAAGCAGAACTCAATTCACCTGATTCATATTAGCCCGATTTAATGAATTGGAAGAAAGCATACGTCTTCATATGCACCTCAATTTGGCCCATTCACTTTTCACACTTCCTCCTTTTGTTTTTTATCTTTCACACTTTTGACTTTCTTTATTCATCCAAATAGCAAACTCATCACCACTCAACCTGACCAACTCGGCTATGTCCCCGTGCTGCAGTTCTCTGTCTTATCTAGATCATTTGCAATTGAATGGAATAGATCCCTTTTGGACAAAGTGGATTCACCTGCTGCTGCAGTGACCACAGGTGTGATAACATCTAGAATTGGCATCTGGTGCGATCTCTCCGCTTCCACTCCAAAGAAAGTTACCTGTTTATTCCTATCATGCATTGGTTTTTGGGGTTTTCTTTGAGTAATGATGATCTCTTTAGTAGTCTGTTGGCGCCCTCTCCTGGAGGAATAGTTTGCTTGCTCTTGGACATTCTAAAAGAGAGGTCATGATAGACATTGAGCTTCTGAGCTCAATTGGGGACAGTCATGGGTGATGAATGTTTGCAACCTACTGCGAAGCCTCATACCGCAATATAAGGAACGTCAAATACTAAGAAAGGGCGGCCTATGAAAGAATTACTACTTTCAATAAGTACACTTAAACGGCTAATTGGGAATAGAAAAACTGTAAAAAGCCCTCTGAGAAAGCCCCCCTCTAACCTTTGATAGTAAGCTTTTCTGTAGTCTGCCTGTTGATGTATTTTCCGTTTGAACTGTGCACAACATGAAGAGACGGAACACTGGCGGCTTGTCACAATGCCCCCCGATGACATCACAATAGCGCTGCTGCCTAGAAAACAAGCTGCGCAGAAGAAGTTGTTCTTTGGGTGGGAGGGTGGGCTAGTGGAAGGAGGGGGCAATCTCTTTTTTTCCCGGGTGGTAGGGGGATGACAGGAGAAGGGAAGCGGGTGGTGAGAAAGGTACAGAGGGCAGGGTTTGGGGGCTGGGAAGGAAAGGGAAAAGATTAGGGTTTGGGGATGATGAAAGGGCTTTCTACGGGTAAGGATGGCAAAGGGTGGCAGTGACGGAAAGTCAGGCAACCTGTCCTGTCCGTCTTTTTGTATCGTGAATTGGAAAGACTGCAAGGGGGAGGGGAGTTGCTTGCGCCCTAAAGGAGGAGTTATTCAGATTCATTGCAGTGGGCGGCGGCTGCAAAACGCACCATTCTTCTTGTTTTGGCTCTGCAAAGCAGCCTTTTCAAGGGTTGGCTTGGGTGACAAAATGTCTTGTGTAGGCGTGGGTTTGTCTCCCTCTCGCTCTCTCTCCCTAAGATGTGTCCGGCATAGGCCAGGGTGCCACTCGAGGCCCAAACCAATTCTGGTTATCGCTTCTCGGCCTTTTGGCTAAGATCAAGTGTAGTATCTGTTCTTATCAGTTTAATATCTGATACGTCCCCTATCTGGGGACCATATATTAAATGGATTTTTAGAACAGGGAGATGGAAAAAGAGCTTGCTCTGTCCACTCCACGCATTGACCTGGTATTGCAGTACCTCCAGGAACGGTGCACCCCTTCTTAACCCAGTTTCCAAAAGCAGAACTCAATTCACCTGATTCATATTAGCCCGATTTAATGAATTGGAAGAAAGCATACGTCTTCATATGCACCTCAATTTGGCCCATTCACTTTTCACACTTCCTCCTTTTGTTTTTTATCTTTCACACTTTTGACTTTCTTTATTCATCCAAATAGCAAACTCATCACCACTCAACCTGACCAACTCGGCTATGTCCCCGTGCTGCAGTTCTCTGTCTTATCTAGATCATTTGCAATTGAATGGAATAGATCCCTTTTGGACAAAGTGGATTCACCTGCTGCTGCAGTGACCACAGGTGTGATAACATCTAGAATTGGCATCTGGTGCGATCTCTCCGCTTCCACTCCAAAGAAAGTTACCTGTTTATTCCTATCATGCATTGGTTTTTGGGGTTTTCTTTGAGTAATGATGATCTCTTTAGTAGTCTGTTGGCGCCCTCTCCTGGAGGAATAGTTTGCTTGCTCTTGGACATTCTAAAAGAGAGGTCATGATAGACATTGAGCTTCTGAGCTCAATTGGGGACAGTCATGGGTGATGAATGTTTGCAACCTACTGCGAAGCCTCATACCGCAATATAAGGAACGTCAAATACTAAGAAAGGGCGGCCTATGAAAGAATTACTACTTTCAATAAGTACACTTAAACGGCTAATTGGGAATAGAAAAACTGTAAAAAGCCCTCTGAGAAAGCCCCCCTCTAACCTTTGATAGTAAGCTTTTCTGTAGTCTGCCTGTTGATGTATTTTCCGTTTGAACTGTGCACAACATGAAGAGACGGAACACTGGCGGCTTGTCACAATGCCCCCCGATGACATCACAATAGCGCTGCTGCCTAGAAAACAAGCTGCGCAGAAGAAGTTGTTCTTTGGGTGGGAGGGTGGGCTAGTGGAAGGAGGGGGCAATCTCTTTTTTTCCCGGGTGGTAGGGGGATGACAGGAGAAGGGAAGCGGGTGGTGAGAAAGGTACAGAGGGCAGGGTTTGGGGGCTGGGAAGGAAAGGGAAAAGATTAGGGTTTGGGGATGATGAAAGGGCTTTCTACGGGTAAGGATGGCAAAGGGTGGCAGTGACGGAAAGTCAGGCAACCTGTCCTGTCCGTCTTTTTGTATCGTGAATTGGAAAGACTGCAAGGGGGAGGGGAGTTGCTTGCGCCCTAAAGGAGGAGTTATTCAGATTCATTGCAGTGGGCGGCGGCTGCAAAACGCACCATTCTTCTTGTTTTGGCTCTGCAAAGCAGCCTTTTCAAGGGTTGGCTTGGGTGACAAAATGTCTTGTGTAGGCGTGGGTTTGTCTCCCTCTCGCTCTCTCTCCCTAAGATGTGTCCGGCATAGGCCAGGGTGCCACTCGAGGCCCAAACCAATTCTGGTTATCGCTTCTCGGCCTTTTGGCTAAGATCAAGTGTAGTATCTGTTCTTATCAGTTTAATATCTGATACGTCCCCTATCTGGGGACCATATATTAAATGGATTTTTAGAACAGGGAGATGGAAAAAGAGCTTGCTCTGTCCACTCCACGCATTGACCTGGTATTGCAGTACCTCCAGGAACGGTGCACCCCTTCTTAACCCAGTTTCCAAAAGCAGAACTCAATTCACCTGATTCATATTAGCCCGATTTAATGAATTGGAAGAAAGCATACGTCTTCATATGCACCTCAATTTGGCCCATTCACTTTTCACACTTCCTCCTTTTGTTTTTTATCTTTCACACTTTTGACTTTCTTTATTCATCCAAATAGCAAACTCATCACCACTCAACCTGACCAACTCGGCTATGTCCCCGTGCTGCAGTTCTCTGTCTTATCTAGATCATTTGCAATTGAATGGAATAGATCCCTTTTGGACAAAGTGGATTCACCTGCTGCTGCAGTGACCACAGGTGTGATAACATCTAGAATTGGCATCTGGTGCGATCTCTCCGCTTCCACTCCAAAGAAAGTTACCTGTTTATTCCTATCATGCATTGGTTTTTGGGGTTTTCTTTGAGTAATGATGATCTCTTTAGTAGTCTGTTGGCGCCCTCTCCTGGAGGAATAGTTTGCTTGCTCTTGGACATTCTAAAAGAGAGGTCATGATAGACATTGAGCTTCTGAGCTCAATTGGGGACAGTCATGGGTGATGAATGTTTGCAACCTACTGCGAAGCCTCATACCGCAATATAAGGAACGTCAAATACTAAGAAAGGGCGGCCTATGAAAGAATTACTACTTTCAATAAGTACACTTAAACGGCTAATTGGGAATAGAAAAACTGTAAAAAGCCCTCTGAGAAAGCCCCCCTCTAACCTTTGATAGTAAGCTTTTCTGTAGTCTGCCTGTTGATGTATTTTCCGTTTGAACTGTGCACAACATGAAGAGACGGAACACTGGCGGCTTGTCACAATGCCCCCCGATGACATCACAATAGCGCTGCTGCCTAGAAAACAAGCTGCGCAGAAGAAGTTGTTCTTTGGGTGGGAGGGTGGGCTAGTGGAAGGAGGGGGCAATCTCTTTTTTTCCCGGGTGGTAGGGGGATGACAGGAGAAGGGAAGCGGGTGGTGAGAAAGGTACAGAGGGCAGGGTTTGGGGGCTGGGAAGGAAAGGGAAAAGATTAGGGTTTGGGGATGATGAAAGGGCTTTCTACGGGTAAGGATGGCAAAGGGTGGCAGTGACGGAAAGTCAGGCAACCTGTCCTGTCCGTCTTTTTGTATCGTGAATTGGAAAGACTGCAAGGGGGAGGGGAGTTGCTTGCGCCCTAAAGGAGGAGTTATTCAGATTCATTGCAGTGGGCGGCGGCTGCAAAACGCACCATTCTTCTTGTTTTGGCTCTGCAAAGCAGCCTTTTCAAGGGTTGGCTTGGGTGACAAAATGTCTTGTGTAGGCGTGGGTTTGTCTCCCTCTCGCTCTCTCTCCCTAAGATGTGTCCGGCATAGGCCAGGGTGCCACTCGAGGCCCAAACCAATTCTGGTTATCGCTTCTCGGCCTTTTGGCTAAGATCAAGTGTAGTATCTGTTCTTATCAGTTTAATATCTGATACGTCCCCTATCTGGGGACCATATATTAAATGGATTTTTAGAACAGGGAGATGGAAAAAGAGCTTGCTCTGTCCACTCCACGCATTGACCTGGTATTGCAGTACCTCCAGGAACGGTGCACCCCTTCTTAACCCAGTTTCCAAAAGCAGAACTCAATTCACCTGATTCATATTAGCCCGATTTAATGAATTGGAAGAAAGCATACGTCTTCATATGCACCTCAATTTGGCCCATTCACTTTTCACACTTCCTCCTTTTGTTTTTTATCTTTCACACTTTTGACTTTCTTTATTCATCCAAATAGCAAACTCATCACCACTCAACCTGACCAACTCGGCTATGTCCCCGTGCTGCAGTTCTCTGTCTTATCTAGATCATTTGCAATTGAATGGAATAGATCCCTTTTGGACAAAGTGGATTCACCTGCTGCTGCAGTGACCACAGGTGTGATAACATCTAGAATTGGCATCTGGTGCGATCTCTCCGCTTCCACTCCAAAGAAAGTTACCTGTTTATTCCTATCATGCATTGGTTTTTGGGGTTTTCTTTGAGTAATGATGATCTCTTTAGTAGTCTGTTGGCGCCCTCTCCTGGAGGAATAGTTTGCTTGCTCTTGGACATTCTAAAAGAGAGGTCATGATAGACATTGAGCTTCTGAGCTCAATTGGGGACAGTCATGGGTGATGAATGTTTGCAACCTACTGCGAAGCCTCATACCGCAATATAAGGAACGTCAAATACTAAGAAAGGGCGGCCTATGAAAGAATTACTACTTTCAATAAGTACACTTAAACGGCTAATTGGGAATAGAAAAACTGTAAAAAGCCCTCTGAGAAAGCCCCCCTCTAACCTTTGATAGTAAGCTTTTCTGTAGTCTGCCTGTTGATGTATTTTCCGTTTGAACTGTGCACAACATGAAGAGACGGAACACTGGCGGCTTGTCACAATGCCCCCCGATGACATCACAATAGCGCTGCTGCCTAGAAAACAAGCTGCGCAGAAGAAGTTGTTCTTTGGGTGGGAGGGTGGGCTAGTGGAAGGAGGGGGCAATCTCTTTTTTTCCCGGGTGGTAGGGGGATGACAGGAGAAGGGAAGCGGGTGGTGAGAAAGGTACAGAGGGCAGGGTTTGGGGGCTGGGAAGGAAAGGGAAAAGATTAGGGTTTGGGGATGATGAAAGGGCTTTCTACGGGTAAGGATGGCAAAGGGTGGCAGTGACGGAAAGTCAGGCAACCTGTCCTGTCCGTCTTTTTGTATCGTGAATTGGAAAGACTGCAAGGGGGAGGGGAGTTGCTTGCGCCCTAAAGGAGGAGTTATTCAGATTCATTGCAGTGGGCGGCGGCTGCAAAACGCACCATTCTTCTTGTTTTGGCTCTGCAAAGCAGCCTTTTCAAGGGTTGGCTTGGGTGACAAAATGTCTTGTGTAGGCGTGGGTTTGTCTCCCTCTCGCTCTCTCTCCCTAAGATGTGTCCGGCATAGGCCAGGGTGCCACTCGAGGCCCAAACCAATTCTGGTTATCGCTTCTCGGCCTTTTGGCTAAGATCAAGTGTAGTATCTGTTCTTATCAGTTTAATATCTGATACGTCCCCTATCTGGGGACCATATATTAAATGGATTTTTAGAACAGGGAGATGGAAAAAGAGCTTGCTCTGTCCACTCCACGCATTGACCTGGTATTGCAGTACCTCCAGGAACGGTGCACCCCTTCTTAACCCAGTTTCCAAAAGCAGAACTCAATTCACCTGATTCATATTAGCCCGATTTAATGAATTGGAAGAAAGCATACGTCTTCATATGCACCTCAATTTGGCCCATTCACTTTTCACACTTCCTCCTTTTGTTTTTTATCTTTCACACTTTTGACTTTCTTTATTCATCCAAATAGCAAACTCATCACCACTCAACCTGACCAACTCGGCTATGTCCCCGTGCTGCAGTTCTCTGTCTTATCTAGATCATTTGCAATTGAATGGAATAGATCCCTTTTGGACAAAGTGGATTCACCTGCTGCTGCAGTGACCACAGGTGTGATAACATCTAGAATTGGCATCTGGTGCGATCTCTCCGCTTCCACTCCAAAGAAAGTTACCTGTTTATTCCTATCATGCATTGGTTTTTGGGGTTTTCTTTGAGTAATGATGATCTCTTTAGTAGTCTGTTGGCGCCCTCTCCTGGAGGAATAGTTTGCTTGCTCTTGGACATTCTAAAAGAGAGGTCATGATAGACATTGAGCTTCTGAGCTCAATTGGGGACAGTCATGGGTGATGAATGTTTGCAACCTACTGCGAAGCCTCATACCGCAATATAAGGAACGTCAAATACTAAGAAAGGGCGGCCTATGAAAGAATTACTACTTTCAATAAGTACACTTAAACGGCTAATTGGGAATAGAAAAACTGTAAAAAGCCCTCTGAGAAAGCCCCCCTCTAACCTTTGATAGTAAGCTTTTCTGTAGTCTGCCTGTTGATGTATTTTCCGTTTGAACTGTGCACAACATGAAGAGACGGAACACTGGCGGCTTGTCACAATGCCCCCCGATGACATCACAATAGCGCTGCTGCCTAGAAAACAAGCTGCGCAGAAGAAGTTGTTCTTTGGGTGGGAGGGTGGGCTAGTGGAAGGAGGGGGCAATCTCTTTTTTTCCCGGGTGGTAGGGGGATGACAGGAGAAGGGAAGCGGGTGGTGAGAAAGGTACAGAGGGCAGGGTTTGGGGGCTGGGAAGGAAAGGGAAAAGATTAGGGTTTGGGGATGATGAAAGGGCTTTCTACGGGTAAGGATGGCAAAGGGTGGCAGTGACGGAAAGTCAGGCAACCTGTCCTGTCCGTCTTTTTGTATCGTGAATTGGAAAGACTGCAAGGGGGAGGGGAGTTGCTTGCGCCCTAAAGGAGGAGTTATTCAGATTCATTGCAGTGGGCGGCGGCTGCAAAACGCACCATTCTTCTTGTTTTGGCTCTGCAAAGCAGCCTTTTCAAGGGTTGGCTTGGGTGACAAAATGTCTTGTGTAGGCGTGGGTTTGTCTCCCTCTCGCTCTCTCTCCCTAAGATGTGTCCGGCATAGGCCAGGGTGCCACTCGAGGCCCAAACCAATTCTGGTTATCGCTTCTCGGCCTTTTGGCTAAGATCAAGTGTAGTATCTGTTCTTATCAGTTTAATATCTGATACGTCCCCTATCTGGGGACCATATATTAAATGGATTTTTAGAACAGGGAGATGGAAAAAGAGCTTGCTCTGTCCACTCCACGCATTGACCTGGTATTGCAGTACCTCCAGGAACGGTGCACCCCTTCTTAACCCAGTTTCCAAAAGCAGAACTCAATTCACCTGATTCATATTAGCCCGATTTAATGAATTGGAAGAAAGCATACGTCTTCATATGCACCTCAATTTGGCCCATTCACTTTTCACACTTCCTCCTTTTGTTTTTTATCTTTCACACTTTTGACTTTCTTTATTCATCCAAATAGCAAACTCATCACCACTCAACCTGACCAACTCGGCTATGTCCCCGTGCTGCAGTTCTCTGTCTTATCTAGATCATTTGCAATTGAATGGAATAGATCCCTTTTGGACAAAGTGGATTCACCTGCTGCTGCAGTGACCACAGGTGTGATAACATCTAGAATTGGCATCTGGTGCGATCTCTCCGCTTCCACTCCAAAGAAAGTTACCTGTTTATTCCTATCATGCATTGGTTTTTGGGGTTTTCTTTGAGTAATGATGATCTCTTTAGTAGTCTGTTGGCGCCCTCTCCTGGAGGAATAGTTTGCTTGCTCTTGGACATTCTAAAAGAGAGGTCATGATAGACATTGAGCTTCTGAGCTCAATTGGGGACAGTCATGGGTGATGAATGTTTGCAACCTACTGCGAAGCCTCATACCGCAATATAAGGAACGTCAAATACTAAGAAAGGGCGGCCTATGAAAGAATTACTACTTTCAATAAGTACACTTAAACGGCTAATTGGGAATAGAAAAACTGTAAAAAGCCCTCTGAGAAAGCCCCCCTCTAACCTTTGATAGTAAGCTTTTCTGTAGTCTGCCTGTTGATGTATTTTCCGTTTGAACTGT
Source organism: Anomaloglossus baeobatrachus (assembly GCF_048569485.1). NCBI lineage: Eukaryota > Metazoa > Chordata > Amphibia > Anura > Aromobatidae > Anomaloglossus > Anomaloglossus baeobatrachus. The sequence continues at coordinate 24,289 of NW_027443602.1, read as the reverse complement.
GCACAACATGAAGAGACGGAACACTGGCGGCTTGTCACAATGCCCCCCGATGACATCACAATAGCGCTGCTGCCTAGAAAACAAGCTGCGCAGAAGAAGTTGTTCTTTGGGTGGGAGGGTGGGCTAGTGGAAGGAGGGGGCAATCTCTTTTTTTCCCGGGTGGTAGGGGGATGACAGGAGAAGGGAAGCGGGTGGTGAGAAAGGTACAGAGGGCAGGGTTTGGGGGCTGGGAAGGAAAGGGAAAAGATTAGGGTTTGGGGATGATGAAAGGGCTTTCTACGGGTAAGGATGGCAAAGGGTGGCAGTGACGGAAAGTCAGGCAACCTGTCCTGTCCGTCTTTTTGTATCGTGAATTGGAAAGACTGCAAGGGGGAGGGGAGTTGCTTGCGCCCTAAAGGAGGAGTTATTCAGATTCATTGCAGTGGGCGGCGGCTGCAAAACGCACCATTCTTCTTGTTTTGGCTCTGCAAAGCAGCCTTTTCAAGGGTTGGCTTGGGTGACAAAATGTCTTGTGTAGGCGTGGGTTTGTCTCCCTCTCGCTCTCTCTCCCTAAGATGTGTCCGGCATAGGCCAGGGTGCCACTCGAGGCCCAAACCAATTCTGGTTATCGCTTCTCGGCCTTTTGGCTAAGATCAAGTGTAGTATCTGTTCTTATCAGTTTAATATCTGATACGTCCCCTATCTGGGGACCATATATTAAATGGATTTTTAGAACAGGGAGATGGAAAAAGAGCTTGCTCTGTCCACTCCACGCATTGACCTGGTATTGCAGTACCTCCAGGAACGGTGCACCCCTTCTTAACCCAGTTTCCAAAAGCAGAACTCAATTCACCTGATTCATATTAGCCCGATTTAATGAATTGGAAGAAAGCATACGTCTTCATATGCACCTCAATTTGGCCCATTCACTTTTCACACTTCCTCCTTTTGTTTTTTATCTTTCACACTTTTGACTTTCTTTATTCATCCAAATAGCAAACTCATCACCACTCAACCTGACCAACTCGGCTATGTCCCCGTGCTGCAGTTCTCTGTCTTATCTAGATCATTTGCAATTGAATGGAATAGATCCCTTTTGGACAAAGTGGATTCACCTGCTGCTGCAGTGACCACAGGTGTGATAACATCTAGAATTGGCATCTGGTGCGATCTCTCCGCTTCCACTCCAAAGAAAGTTACCTGTTTATTCCTATCATGCATTGGTTTTTGGGGTTTTCTTTGAGTAATGATGATCTCTTTAGTAGTCTGTTGGCGCCCTCTCCTGGAGGAATAGTTTGCTTGCTCTTGGACATTCTAAAAGAGAGGTCATGATAGACATTGAGCTTCTGAGCTCAATTGGGGACAGTCATGGGTGATGAATGTTTGCAACCTACTGCGAAGCCTCATACCGCAATATAAGGAACGTCAAATACTAAGAAAGGGCGGCCTATGAAAGAATTACTACTTTCAATAAGTACACTTAAACGGCTAATTGGGAATAGAAAAACTGTAAAAAGCCCTCTGAGAAAGCCCCCTCTAACCTTTGATAGTAAGCTTTTCTGTAGTCTGCCTGTTGATGTATTTTCCGTTTGAACTGTGCACAACATGAAGAGACGGAACACTGGCGGCTTGTCACAATGCCCCCCGATGACATCACAATAGCGCTGCTGCCTAGAAAACAAGCTGCGCAGAAGAAGTTGTTCTTTGGGTGGGAGGGTGGGCTAGTGGAAGGAGGGGGCAATCTCTTTTTTTCCCGGGTGGTAGGGGGATGACAGGAGAAGGGAAGCGGGTGGTGAGAAAGGTACAGAGGGCAGGGTTTGGGGGCTGGGAAGGAAAGGGAAAAGATTAGGGTTTGGGGATGATGAAAGGGCTTTCTACGGGTAAGGATGGCAAAGGGTGGCAGTGACGGAAAGTCAGGCAACCTGTCCTGTCCGTCTTTTTGTATCGTGAATTGGAAAGACTGCAAGGGGGAGGGGAGTTGCTTGCGCCCTAAAGGAGGAGTTATTCAGATTCATTGCAGTGGGCGGCGGCTGCAAAACGCACCATTCTTCTTGTTTTGGCTCTGCAAAGCAGCCTTTTCAAGGGTTGGCTTGGGTGACAAAATGTCTTGTGTAGGCGTGGGTTTGTCTCCCTCTCGCTCTCTCTCCCTAAGATGTGTCCGGCATAGGCCAGGGTGCCACTCGAGGCCCAAACCAATTCTGGTTATCGCTTCTCGGCCTTTTGGCTAAGATCAAGTGTAGTATCTGTTCTTATCAGTTTAATATCTGATACGTCCCCTATCTGGGGACCATATATTAAATGGATTTTTAGAACAGGGAGATGGAAAAAGAGCTTGCTCTGTCCACTCCACGCATTGACCTGGTATTGCAGTACCTCCAGGAACGGTGCACCCCTTCTTAACCCAGTTTCCAAAAGCAGAACTCAATTCACCTGATTCATATTAGCCCGATTTAATGAATTGGAAGAAAGCATACGTCTTCATATGCACCTCAATTTGGCCCATTCACTTTTCACACTTCCTCCTTTTGTTTTTTATCTTTCACACTTTTGACTTTCTTTATTCATCCAAATAGCAAACTCATCACCACTCAACCTGACCAACTCGGCTATGTCCCCGTGCTGCAGTTCTCTGTCTTATCTAGATCATTTGCAATTGAATGGAATAGATCCCTTTTGGACAAAGTGGATTCACCTGCTGCTGCAGTGACCACAGGTGTGATAACATCTAGAATTGGCATCTGGTGCGATCTCTCCGCTTCCACTCCAAAGAAAGTTACCTGTTTATTCCTATCATGCATTGGTTTTTGGGGTTTTCTTTGAGTAATGATGATCTCTTTAGTAGTCTGTTGGCGCCCTCTCCTGGAGGAATAGTTTGCTTGCTCTTGGACATTCTAAAAGAGAGGTCATGATAGACATTGAGCTTCTGAGCTCAATTGGGGACAGTCATGGGTGATGAATGTTTGCAACCTACTGCGAAGCCTCATACCGCAATATAAGGAACGTCAAATACTAAGAAAGGGCGGCCTATGAAAGAATTACTACTTTCAATAAGTACACTTAAACGGCTAATTGGGAATAGAAAAACTGTAAAAAGCCCTCTGAGAAAGCCCCCCTCTAACCTTTGATAGTAAGCTTTTCTGTAGTCTGCCTGTTGATGTATTTTCCGTTTGAACTGTGCACAACATGAAGAGACGGAACACTGGCGGCTTGTCACAATGCCCCCCGATGACATCACAATAGCGCTGCTGCCTAGAAAACAAGCTGCGCAGAAGAAGTTGTTCTTTGGGTGGGAGGGTGGGCTAGTGGAAGGAGGGGGCAATCTCTTTTTTTCCCGGGTGGTAGGGGGATGACAGGAGAAGGGAAGCGGGTGGTGAGAAAGGTACAGAGGGCAGGGTTTGGGGGCTGGGAAGGAAAGGGAAAAGATTAGGGTTTGGGGATGATGAAAGGGCTTTCTACGGGTAAGGATGGCAAAGGGTGGCAGTGACGGAAAGTCAGGCAACCTGTCCTGTCCGTCTTTTTGTATCGTGAATTGGAAAGACTGCAAGGGGGAGGGGAGTTGCTTGCGCCCTAAAGGAGGAGTTATTCAGATTCATTGCAGTGGGCGGCGGCTGCAAAACGCACCATTCTTCTTGTTTTGGCTCTGCAAAGCAGCCTTTTCAAGGGTTGGCTTGGGTGACAAAATGTCTTGTGTAGGCGTGGGTTTGTCTCCCTCTCGCTCTCTCTCCCTAAGATGTGTCCGGCATAGGCCAGGGTGCCACTCGAGGCCCAAACCAATTCTGGTTATCGCTTCTCGGCCTTTTGGCTAAGATCAAGTGTAGTATCTGTTCTTATCAGTTTAATATCTGATACGTCCCCTATCTGGGGACCATATATTAAATGGATTTTTAGAACAGGGAGATGGAAAAAGAGCTTGCTCTGTCCACTCCACGCATTGACCTGGTATTGCAGTACCTCCAGGAACGGTGCACCCCTTCTTAACCCAGTTTCCAAAAGCAGAACTCAATTCACCTGATTCATATTAGCCCGATTTAATGAATTGGAAGAAAGCATACGTCTTCATATGCACCTCAATTTGGCCCATTCACTTTTCACACTTCCTCCTTTTGTTTTTTATCTTTCACACTTTTGACTTTCTTTATTCATCCAAATAGCAAACTCATCACCACTCAACCTGACCAACTCGGCTATGTCCCCGTGCTGCAGTTCTCTGTCTTATCTAGATCATTTGCAATTGAATGGAATAGATCCCTTTTGGACAAAGTGGATTCACCTGCTGCTGCAGTGACCACAGGTGTGATAACATCTAGAATTGGCATCTGGAGCGATCTCTCCGCTTCCACTCCAAAGAAAGTTACCTGTTTATTCCTATCATGCATTGGTTTTTGGGGTTTTCTTTGAGTAATGATGATCTCTTTAGTAGTCTGTTGGCGCCCTCTCCTGGAGGAATAGTTTGCTTGCTCTTGGACATTCTAAAAGAGAGGTCATGATAGACATTGAGCTTCTGAGCTCAATTGGGGACAGTCATGGGTGATGAATGTTTGCAACCTACTGCGAAGCCTCATACCGCAATATAAGGAACGTCAAATACTAAGAAAGGGCGGCCTATGAAAGAATTACTACTTTCAATAAGTACACTTAAACGGCTAATTGGGAATAGAAAAACTGTAAAAAGCCCTCTGAGAAAGCCCCCCTCTAACCTTTGATAGTAAGCTTTTCTGTAGTCTGCCTGTTGATGTATTTTCCGTTTGAACTGTGCACAACATGAAGAGACGGAACACTGGCGGCTTGTCACAATGCCCCCCGATGACATCACAATAGCGCTGCTGCCTAGAAAACAAGCTGCGCAGAAGAAGTTGTTCTTTGGGTGGGAGGGTGGGCTAGTGGAAGGAGGGGGCAATCTCTTTTTTTCCCGGGTGGTAGGGGGATGACAGGAGAAGGGAAGCGGGTGGTGAGAAAGGTACAGAGGGCAGGGTTTGGGGGCTGGGAAGGAAAGGGAAAAGATTAGGGTTTGGGGATGATGAAAGGGCTTTCTACGGGTAAGGATGGCAAAGGGTGGCAGTGACGGAAAGTCAGGCAACCTGTCCTGTCCGTCTTTTTGTATCGTGAATTGGAAAGACTGCAAGGGGGAGGGGAGTTGCTTGCGCCCTAAAGGAGGAGTTATTCAGATTCATTGCAGTGGGCGGCGGCTGCAAAACGCACCATTCTTCTTGTTTTGGCTCTGCAAAGCAGCCTTTTCAAGGGTTGGCTTGGGTGACAAAATGTCTTGTGTAGGCGTGGGTTTGTCTCCCTCTCGCTCTCTCTCCCTAAGATGTGTCCGGCATAGGCCAGGGTGCCACTCGAGGCCCAAACCAATTCTGGTTATCGCTTCTCGGCCTTTTGGCTAAGATCAAGTGTAGTATCTGTGAGGCTCGGCAGATGCAATGCACACTGGAAGGTTGCGCTTGCTAGTACTCTTGATGTATAGTATATTCATCTAGAGGAAAACATGGCCCTACCAGGATCGAGGCTATTAGACTGAGTAAGTGTGGGGGCTATGGTGCAATGTGCCCCAGGACTGACGACCCTGGAGTGAGTCTGAGCTTGCTGGCTTGGGACCCCGGCGAGCCTTGGGCTCTGTAGCACACCGTACCTTGCCCTTTCATACTTTCTGAGCATATTGCTCTATCCCGGCCTTCTGGCTAGGAAGGGAAATTTTTATAATCATGGTCGGAGGTCCGTTCAGCTTTGGGCTGAGAAACCAACACCCGGTTGGAGGTCCGGGTCAGCTTCGGCTGAGAAACCAACACCCGGTTGGAGGTCTGGGTCAGCTTCGGCTGAGAAACCAACACCCGGTTGGAGGTCCGGGTCAGCTTCGGCTGAGAAACCAACACCCGGTTGGAGGTCCGGTTAGCCTTGGGCTGAGAAACCAACACCGGTTGACGGTCCGGGCAGTTTCGGCTGCGAAACCAACAACTAGTAGCTCTCTACTCCACTTGGGTAAGATGCCTGGGTGGACGCTGGGAGCAACGACAAGGCTCAACCAGGCTTCGGCTTGGGGGAGCACCGAAGATCCCTGACCCTTGCTGTGGCCTTCTGGCTCGGAGGGACGGGGTTGATTTTTGGGGACCCTCTCCTCACGGAGGGGTCCACACGAATCCTAGCCTTTGCACTGTTTTTGGTGTGACTTCGGTCATGCATTTTTTGCGGTGCTTTGGAAAGCTTCATTAAATCAAAATCTGTTCTTATCAGTTTAATATCTGATACGTCCCCTATCTGGGGACCATATATTAAATGGATTTTTAGAACAGGGAGATGGAAAAAGAGCTTGCTCTGTCCACTCCACGCATTGACCTGGTATTGCAGTACCTCCAGGAACGGTGCACCCCTTCTTAACCCAGTTTCCAAAAGCAGAACTCAATTCACCTGATTCATATTAGCCCGATTTAATGAATTGGAAGAAAGCATACGTCTTCATATGCACCTCAATTTGGCCCATTCACTTTTCACACTTCCTCCTTTTGTTTTTTATCTTTCACACTTTTGACTTTCTTTATTCATCCAAATAGCAAACTCATCACCACTCAACCTGACCAACTCGGCTATGTCCCCGTGCTGCAGTTCTCTGTCTTATCTAGATCATTTGCAATTGAATGGAATAGATCCCTTTTGGACAAAGTGGATTCACCTGCTGCTGCAGTGACCACAGGTGTGATAACATCTAGAATTGGCATCTGGTGCGATCTCTCCGCTTCCACTCCAAAGAAAGTTACCTGTTTATTCCTATCATGCATTGGTTTTTGGGGTTTTCTTTGAGTAATGATGATCTCTTTAGTAGTCTGTTGGCGCCCTCTCCTGGAGGAATAGTTTGCTTGCTCTTGGACATTCTAAAAGAGAGGTCATGATAGACATTGAGCTTCTGAGCTCAATTGGGGACAGTCATGGGTGATGAATGTTTGCAACCTACTGCGAAGCCTCACACCGCAATATAAGGAACGTCAAATACTAAGAAAGGGCGGCCTATGAAAGAATTACTACTTTCAATAAGTACACTTAAACGGCTAATTGGGAATAGAAAAACTGTAAAAAGCCCTCTGAGAAAGCCCCCCTCTAACCTTTGATAGTAAGCTTTTCTGTAGTCTGCCTGTTGATGTATTTTCCGTTTGAACTGTGCACAACATGAAGAGACGGAACACTGGCGGCTTGTCACAATGCCCCCCGATGACATCACAATAGCGCTGCTGCCTAGAAAACAAGCTGCGCAGAAGAAGTTGTTCTTTGGGTGGGAGGGTGGGCTAGTGGAAGGAGGGGGCAATCTCTTTTTTTCCCGGGTGGTAGGGGGATGACAGGAGAAGGGAAGCGGGTGGTGAGAAAGGTACAGAGGGCAGGGTTTGGGGGCTGGGAAGGAAAGGGAAAAGATTAGGGTTTGGGGATGATGAAAGGGCTTTCTACGGGTAAGGATGGCAAAGGGTGGCAGTGACGGAAAGTCAGGCAACCTGTCCTGTCCGTCTTTTTGTATCGTGAATTGGAAAGACTGCAAGGGGGAGGGGAGTTGCTTGCGCCCTAAAGGAGGAGTTATTCAGATTCATTGCAGTGGGCGGCGGCTGCAAAACGCACCATTCTTCTTGTTTTGGCTCTGCAAAGCAGCCTTTTCAAGGGTTGGCTTGGGTGACAAAATGTCTTGTGTAGGCGTGGGTTTGTCTCCCTCTCGCTCTCTCTCCCTAAGATGTGTCCGGCATAGGCCAGGGTGCCACTCGAGGCCCAAACCAATTCTGGTTATCGCTTCTCGGCCTTTTGGCTAAGATCAAGTGTAGTATCTGTTCTTATCAGTTTAATATCTGATACGTCCCCTATCTGGGGACCATATATTAAATGGATTTTTAGAACAGGGAGATGGAAAAAGAGCTTGCTCTGTCCACTCCACGCATTGACCTGGTATTGCAGTACCTCCAGGAACGGTGCACCCCTTCTTAACCCAGTTTCCAAAAGCAGAACTCAATTCACCTGATTCATATTAGCCCGATTTAATGAATTGGAAGAAAGCATACGTCTTCATATGCACCTCAATTTGGCCCATTCACTTTTCACACTTCCTCCTTTTGTTTTTTATCTTTCACACTTTTGACTTTCTTTATTCATCCAAATAGCAAACTCATCACCACTCAACCTGACCAACTCGGCTATGTCCCCGTGCTGCAGTTCTCTGTCTTATCTAGATCATTTGCAATTGAATGGAATAGATCCCTTTTGGACAAAGTGGATTCACCTGCTGCTGCAGTGACCACAGGTGTGATAACATCTAGAATTGGCATCTGGTGCGATCTCTCCGCTTCCACTCCAAAGAAAGTTACCTGTTTATTCCTATCATGCATTGGTTTTTGGGGTTTTCTTTGAGTAATGATGATCTCTTTAGTAGTCTGTTGGCGCCCTCTCCTGGAGGAATAGTTTGCTTGCTCTTGGACATTCTAAAAGAGAGGTCATGATAGACATTGAGCTTCTGAGCTCAATTGGGGACAGTCATGGGTGATGAATGTTTGCAACCTACTGCGAAGCCTCATACCGCAATATAAGGAACGTCAAATACTAAGAAAGGGCGGCCTATGAAAGAATTACTACTTTCAATAAGTACACTTAAACGGCTAATTGGGAATAGAAAAACTGTAAAAAGCCCTCTGAGAAAGCCCCCCTCTAACCTTTGATAGTAAGCTTTTCTGTAGTCTGCCTGTTGATGTATTTTCCGTTTGAACTGTGCACAACATGAAGAGACGGAACACTGGCGGCTTGTCACAATGCCCCCCGATGACATCACAATAGCGCTGCTGCCTAGAAAACAAGCTGCGCAGAAGAAGTTGTTCTTTGGGTGGGAGGGTGGGCTAGTGGAAGGAGGGGGCAATCTCTTTTTTTCCCGGGTGGTAGGGGGATGACAGGAGAAGGGAAGCGGGTGGTGAGAAAGGTACAGAGGGCAGGGTTTGGGGGCTGGGAAGGAAAGGGAAAAGATTAGGGTTTGGGGATGATGAAAGGGCTTTCTACGGGTAAGGATGGCAAAGGGTGGCAGTGACGGAAAGTCAGGCAACCTGTCCTGTCCGTCTTTTTGTATCGTGAATTGGAAAGACTGCAAGGGGGAGGGGAGTTGCTTGCGCCCTAAAGGAGGAGTTATTCAGATTCATTGCAGTGGGCGGCGGCTGCAAAACGCACCATTCTTCTTGTTTTGGCTCTGCAAAGCAGCCTTTTCAAGGGTTGGCTTGGGTGACAAAATGTCTTGTGTAGGCGTGGGTTTGTCTCCCTCTCGCTCTCTCTCCCTAAGATGTGTCCGGCATAGGCCAGGGTGCCACTCGAGGCCCAAACCAATTCTGGTTATCGCTTCTCGGCCTTTTGGCTAAGATCAAGTGTAGTATCTGTTCTTATCAGTTTAATATCTGATACGTCCCCTATCTGGGGACCATATATTAAATGGATTTTTAGAACAGGGAGATGGAAAAAGAGCTTGCTCTGTCCACTCCACGCATTGACCTGGTATTGCAGTACCTCCAGGAACGGTGCACCCCTTCTTAACCCAGTTTCCAAAAGCAGAACTCAATTCACCTGATTCATATTAGCCCGATTTAATGAATTGGAAGAAAGCATACGTCTTCATATGCACCTCAATTTGGCCCATTCACTTTTCACACTTCCTCCTTTTGTTTTTTATCTTTCACACTTTTGACTTTCTTTATTCATCCAAATAGCAAACTCATCACCACTCAACCTGACCAACTCGGCTATGTCCCCGTGCTGCAGTTCTCTGTCTTATCTAGATCATTTGCAATTGAATGGAATAGATCCCTTTTGGACAAAGTGGATTCACCTGCTGCTGCAGTGACCACAGGTGTGATAACATCTAGAATTGGCATCTGGTGCGATCTCTCCGCTTCCACTCCAAAGAAAGTTACCTGTTTATTCCTATCATGCATTGGTTTTTGGGGTTTTCTTTGAGTAATGATGATCTCTTTAGTAGTCTGTTGGCGCCCTCTCCTGGAGGAATAGTTTGCTTGCTCTTGGACATTCTAAAAGAGAGGTCATGATAGACATTGAGCTTCTGAGCTCAATTGGGGACAGTCATGGGTGATGAATGTTTGCAACCTACTGCGAAGCCTCATACCGCAATATAAGGAACGTCAAATACTAAGAAAGGGCGGCCTATGAAAGAATTACTACTTTCAATAAGTACACTTAAACGGCTAATTGGGAATAGAAAAACTGTAAAAAGCCCTCTGAGAAAGCCCCCCTCTAACCTTTGATAGTAAGCTTTTCTGTAGTCTGCCTGTTGATGTATTTTCCGTTTGAACTGTGCACAACATGAAGAGACGGAACACTGGCGGCTTGTCACAATGCCCCCCGATGACATCACAATAGCGCTGCTGCCTAGAAAACAAGCTGCGCAGAAGAAGTTGTTCTTTGGGTGGGAGGGTGGGCTAGTGGAAGGAGGGGGCAATCTCTTTTTTTCCCGGGTGGTAGGGGGATGACAGGAGAAGGGAAGCGGGTGGTGAGAAAGGTACAGAGGGCAGGGTTTGGGGGCTGGGAAGGAAAGGGAAAAGATTAGGGTTTGGGGATGATGAAAGGGCTTTCTACGGGTAAGGATGGCAAAGGGTGGCAGTGACGGAAAGTCAGGCAACCTGTCCTGTCCGTCTTTTTGTATCGTGAATTGGAAAGACTGCAAGGGGGAGGGGAGTTGCTTGCGCCCTAAAGGAGGAGTTATTCAGATTCATTGCAGTGGGCGGCGGCTGCAAAACGCACCATTCTTCTTGTTTTGGCTCTGCAAAGCAGCCTTTTCAAGGGTTGGCTTGGGTGACAAAATGTCTTGTGTAGGCGTGGGTTTGTCTCCCTCTCGCTCTCTCTCCCTAAGATGTGTCCGGCATAGGCCAGGGTGCCACTCGAGGCCCAAACCAATTCTGGTTATCGCTTCTCGGCCTTTTGGCTAAGATCAAGTGTAGTATCTGTTCTTATCAGTTTAATATCTGATACGTCCCCTATCTGGGGACCATATATTAAATGGATTTTTAGAACAGGGAGATGGAAAAAGAGCTTGCTCTGTCCACTCCACGCATTGACCTGGTATTGCAGTACCTCCAGGAACGGTGCACCCCTTCTTAACCCAGTTTCCAAAAGCAGAACTCAATTCACCTGATTCATATTAGCCCGATTTAATGAATTGGAAGAAAGCATACGTCTTCATATGCACCTCAATTTGGCCCATTCACTTTTCACACTTCCTCCTTTTGTTTTTTATCTTTCACACTTTTGACTTTCTTTATTCATCCAAATAGCAAACTCATCACCACTCAACCTGACCAACTCGGCTATGTCCCCGTGCTGCAGTTCTCTGTCTTATCTAGATCATTTGCAATTGAATGGAATAGATCCCTTTTGGACAAAGTGGATTCACCTGCTGCTGCAGTGACCACAGGTGTGATAACATCTAGAATTGGCATCTGGTGCGATCTCTCCGCTTCCACTCCAAAGAAAGTTACCTGTTTATTCCTATCATGCATTGGTTTTTGGGGTTTTCTTTGAGTAATGATGATCTCTTTAGTAGTCTGTTGGCGCCCTCTCCTGGAGGAATAGTTTGCTTGCTCTTGGACATTCTAAAAGAGAGGTCATGATAGACATTGAGCTTCTGAGCTCAATTGGGGACAGTCATGGGTGATGAATGTTTGCAACCTACTGCGAAGCCTCATACCGCAATATAAGGAACGTCAAATACTAAGAAAGGGCGGCCTATGAAAGAATTACTACTTTCAATAAGTACACTTAAACGGCTAATTGGGAATAGAAAAACTGTAAAAAGCCCTCTGAGAAAGCCCCCCTCTAACCTTTGATAGTAAGCTTTTCTGTAGTCTGCCTGTTGATGTATTTTCCGTTTGAACTGTGCACAACATGAAGAGACGGAACACTGGCGGCTTGTCACAATGCCCCCCGATGACATCACAATAGCGCTGCTGCCTAGAAAACAAGCTGCGCAGAAGAAGTTGTTCTTTGGGTGGGAGGGTGGGCTAGTGGAAGGAGGGGGCAATCTCTTTTTTTCCCGGGTGGTAGGGGGATGACAGGAGAAGGGAAGCGGGTGGTGAGAAAGGTACAGAGGGCAGGGTTTGGGGGCTGGGAAGGAAAGGGAAAAGATTAGGGTTTGGGGATGATGAAAGGGCTTTCTACGGGTAAGGATGGCAAAGGGTGGCAGTGACGGAAAGTCAGGCAACCTGTCCTGTCCGTCTTTTTGTATCGTGAATTGGAAAGACTGCAAGGGGGAGGGGAGTTGCTTGCGCCCTAAAGGAGGAGTTATTCAGATTCATTGCAGTGGGCGGCGGCTGCAAAACGCACCATTCTTCTTGTTTTGGCTCTGCAAAGCAGCCTTTTCAAGGGTTGGCTTGGGTGACAAAATGTCTTGTGTAGGCGTGGGTTTGTCTCCCTCTCGCTCTCTCTCCCTAAGATGTGTCCGGCATAGGCCAGGGTGCCACTCGAGGCCCAAACCAATTCTGGTTATCGCTTCTCGGCCTTTTGGCTAAGATCAAGTGTAGTATCTGTTCTTATCAGTTTAATATCTGATACGTCCCCTATCTGGGGACCATATATTAAATGGATTTTTAGAACAGGGAGATGGAAAAAGAGCTTGCTCTGTCCACTCCACGCATTGACCTGGTATTGCAGTACCTCCAGGAACGGTGCACCCCTTCTTAACCCAGTTTCCAAAAGCAGAACTCAATTCACCTGATTCATATTAGCCCGATTTAATGAATTGGAAGAAAGCATACGTCTTCATATGCACCTCAATTTGGCCCATTCACTTTTCACACTTCCTCCTTTTGTTTTTTATCTTTCACACTTTTGACTTTCTTTATTCATCCAAATAGCAAACTCATCACCACTCAACCTGACCAACTCGGCTATGTCCCCGTGCTGCAGTTCTCTGTCTTATCTAGATCATTTGCAATTGAATGGAATAGATCCCTTTTGGACAAAGTGGATTCACCTGCTGCTGCAGTGACCACAGGTGTGATAACATCTAGAATTGGCATCTGGTGCGATCTCTCCGCTTCCACTCCAAAGAAAGTTACCTGTTTATTCCTATCATGCATTGGTTTTTGGGGTTTTCTTTGAGTAATGATGATCTCTTTAGTAGTCTGTTGGCGCCCTCTCCTGGAGGAATAGTTTGCTTGCTCTTGGACATTCTAAAAGAGAGGTCATGATAGACATTGAGCTTCTGAGCTCAATTGGGGACAGTCATGGGTGATGAATGTTTGCAACCTACTGCGAAGCCTCATACCGCAATATAAGGAACGTCAAATACTAAGAAAGGGCGGCCTATGAAAGAATTACTACTTTCAATAAGTACACTTAAACGGCTAATTGGGAATAGAAAAACTGTAAAAAGCCCTCTGAGAAAGCCCCCCTCTAACCTTTGATAGTAAGCTTTTCTGTAGTCTGCCTGTTGATGTATTTTCCGTTTGAACTGTGCACAACATGAAGAGACGGAACACTGGCGGCTTGTCACAATGCCCCCCGATGACATCACAATAGCGCTGCTGCCTAGAAAACAAGCTGCGCAGAAGAAGTTGTTCTTTGGGTGGGAGGGTGGGCTAGTGGAAGGAGGGGGCAATCTCTTTTTTTCCCGGGTGGTAGGGGGATGACAGGAGAAGGGAAGCGGGTGGTGAGAAAGGTACAGAGGGCAGGGTTTGGGGGCTGGGAAGGAAAGGGAAAAGATTAGGGTTTGGGGATGATGAAAGGGCTTTCTACGGGTAAGGATGGCAAAGGGTGGCAGTGACGGAAAGTCAGGCAACCTGTCCTGTCCGTCTTTTTGTATCGTGAATTGGAAAGACTGCAAGGGGGAGGGGAGTTGCTTGCGCCCTAAAGGAGGAGTTATTCAGATTCATTGCAGTGGGCGGCGGCTGCAAAACGCACCATTCTTCTTGTTTTGGCTCTGCAAAGCAGCCTTTTCAAGGGTTGGCTTGGGTGACAAAATGTCTTGTGTAGGCGTGGGTTTGTCTCCCTCTCGCTCTCTCTCCCTAAGATGTGTCCGGCATAGGCCAGGGTGCCACTCGAGGCCCAAACCAATTCTGGTTATCGCTTCTCGGCCTTTTGGCTAAGATCAAGTGTAGTATCTGTTCTTATCAGTTTAATATCTGATACGTCCCCTATCTGGGGACCATATATTAAATGGATTTTTAGAACAGGGAGATGGAAAAAGAGCTTGCTCTGTCCACTCCACGCATTGACCTGGTATTGCAGTACCTCCAGGAACGGTGCACCCCTTCTTAACCCAGTTTCCAAAAGCAGAACTCAATTCACCTGATTCATATTAGCCCGATTTAATGAATTGGAAGAAAGCATACGTCTTCATATGCACCTCAATTTGGCCCATTCACTTTTCACACTTCCTCCTTTTGTTTTTTATCTTTCACACTTTTGACTTTCTTTATTCATCCAAATAGCAAACTCATCACCACTCAACCTGACCAACTCGGCTATGTCCCCGTGCTGCAGTTCTCTGTCTTATCTAGATCATTTGCAATTGAATGGAATAGATCCCTTTTGGACAAAGTGGATTCACCTGCTGCTGCAGTGACCACAGGTGTGATAACATCTAGAATTGGCATCTGGTGCGATCTCTCCGCTTCCACTCCAAAGAAAGTTACCTGTTTATTCCTATCATGCATTGGTTTTTGGGGTTTTCTTTGAGTAATGATGATCTCTTTAGTAGTCTGTTGGCGCCCTCTCCTGGAGGAATAGTTTGCTTGCTCTTGGACATTCTAAAAGAGAGGTCATGATAGACATTGAGCTTCTGAGCTCAATTGGGGACAGTCATGGGTGATGAATGTTTGCAACCTACTGCGAAGCCTCATACCGCAATATAAGGAACGTCAAATACTAAGAAAGGGCGGCCTATGAAAGAATTACTACTTTCAATAAGTACACTTAAACGGCTAATTGGGAATAGAAAAACTGTAAAAAGCCCTCTGAGAAAGCCCCCCTCTAACCTTTGATAGTAAGCTTTTCTGTAGTCTGCCTGTTGATGTATTTTCCGTTTGAACTGTGCACAACATGAAGAGACGGAACACTGGCGGCTTGTCACAATGCCCCCCGATGACATCACAATAGCGCTGCTGCCTAGAAAACAAGCTGCGCAGAAGAAGTTGTTCTTTGGGTGGGAGGGTGGGCTAGTGGAAGGAGGGGGCAATCTCTTTTTTTCCCGGGTGGTAGGGGGATGACAGGAGAAGGGAAGCGGGTGGTGAGAAAGGTACAGAGGGCAGGGTTTGGGGGCTGGGAAGGAAAGGGAAAAGATTAGGGTTTGGGGATGATGAAAGGGCTTTCTACGGGTAAGGATGGCAAAGGGTGGCAGTGACGGAAAGTCAGGCAACCTGTCCTGTCCGTCTTTTTGTATCGTGAATTGGAAAGACTGCAAGGGGGAGGGGAGTTGCTTGCGCCCTAAAGGAGGAGTTATTCAGATTCATTGCAGTGGGCGGCGGCTGCAAAACGCACCATTCTTCTTGTTTTGGCTCTGCAAAGCAGCCTTTTCAAGGGTTGGCTTGGGTGACAAAATGTCTTGTGTAGGCGTGGGTTTGTCTCCCTCTCGCTCTCTCTCCCTAAGATGTGTCCGGCATAGGCCAGGGTGCCACTCGAGGCCCAAACCAATTCTGGTTATCGCTTCTCGGCCTTTTGGCTAAGATCAAGTGTAGTATCTGTTCTTATCAGTTTAATATCTGATACGTCCCCTATCTGGGGACCATATATTAAATGGATTTTTAGAACAGGGAGATGGAAAAAGAGCTTGCTCTGTCCACTCCACGCATTGACCTGGTATTGCAGTACCTCCAGGAACGGTGCACCCCTTCTTAACCCAGTTTCCAAAAGCAGAACTCAATTCACCTGATTCATATTAGCCCGATTTAATGAATTGGAAGAAAGCATACGTCTTCATATGCACCTCAATTTGGCCCATTCACTTTTCACACTTCCTCCTTTTGTTTTTTATCTTTCACACTTTTGACTTTCTTTATTCATCCAAATAGCAAACTCATCACCACTCAACCTGACCAACTCGGCTATGTCCCCGTGCTGCAGTTCTCTGTCTTATCTAGATCATTTGCAATTGAATGGAATAGATCCCTTTTGGACAAAGTGGATTCACCTGCTGCTGCAGTGACCACAGGTGTGATAACATCTAGAATTGGCATCTGGTGCGATCTCTCCGCTTCCACTCCAAAGAAAGTTACCTGTTTATTCCTATCATGCATTGGTTTTTGGGGTTTTCTTTGAGTAATGATGATCTCTTTAGTAGTCTGTTGGCGCCCTCTCCTGGAGGAATAGTTTGCTTGCTCTTGGACATTCTAAAAGAGAGGTCATGATAGACATTGAGCTTCTGAGCTCAATTGGGGACAGTCATGGGTGATGAATGTTTGCAACCTACTGCGAAGCCTCATACCGCAATATAAGGAACGTCAAATACTAAGAAAGGGCGGCCTATGAAAGAATTACTACTTTCAATAAGTACACTTAAACGGCTAATTGGGAATAGAAAAACTGTAAAAAGCCCTCTGAGAAAGCCCCCCTCTAACCTTTGATAGTAAGCTTTTCTGTAGTCTGCCTGTTGATGTATTTTCCGTTTGAACTGTGCACAACATGAAGAGACGGAACACTGGCGGCTTGTCACAATGCCCCCCGATGACATCACAATAGCGCTGCTGCCTAGAAAACAAGCTGCGCAGAAGAAGTTGTTCTTTGGGTGGGAGGGTGGGCTAGTGGAAGGAGGGGGCAATCTCTTTTTTTCCCGGGTGGTAGGGGGATGACAGGAGAAGGGAAGCGGGTGGTGAGAAAGGTACAGAGGGCAGGGTTTGGGGGCTGGGAAGGAAAGGGAAAAGATTAGGGTTTGGGGATGATGAAAGGGCTTTCTACGGGTAAGGATGGCAAAGGGTGGCAGTGACGGAAAGTCAGGCAACCTGTCCTGTCCGTCTTTTTGTATCGTGAATTGGAAAGACTGCAAGGGGGAGGGGAGTTGCTTGCGCCCTAAAGGAGGAGTTATTCAGATTCATTGCAGTGGGCGGCGGCTGCAAAACGCACCATTCTTCTTGTTTTGGCTCTGCAAAGCAGCCTTTTCAAGGGTTGGCTTGGGTGACAAAATGTCTTGTGTAGGCGTGGGTTTGTCTCCCTCTCGCTCTCTCTCCCTAAGATGTGTCCGGCATAGGCCAGGGTGCCACTCGAGGCCCAAACCAATTCTGGTTATCGCTTCTCGGCCTTTTGGCTAAGATCAAGTGTAGTATCTGTTCTTATCAGTTTAATATCTGATACGTCCCCTATCTGGGGACCATATATTAAATGGATTTTTAGAACAGGGAGATGGAAAAAGAGCTTGCTCTGTCCACTCCACGCATTGACCTGGTATTGCAGTACCTCCAGGAACGGTGCACCCCTTCTTAACCCAGTTTCCAAAAGCAGAACTCAATTCACCTGATTCATATTAGCCCGATTTAATGAATTGGAAGAAAGCATACGTCTTCATATGCACCTCAATTTGGCCCATTCACTTTTCACACTTCCTCCTTTTGTTTTTTATCTTTCACACTTTTGACTTTCTTTATTCATCCAAATAGCAAACTCATCACCACTCAACCTGACCAACTCGGCTATGTCCCCGTGCTGCAGTTCTCTGTCTTATCTAGATCATTTGCAATTGAATGGAATAGATCCCTTTTGGACAAAGTGGATTCACCTGCTGCTGCAGTGACCACAGGTGTGATAACATCTAGAATTGGCATCTGGTGCGATCTCTCCGCTTCCACTCCAAAGAAAGTTACCTGTTTATTCCTATCATGCATTGGTTTTTGGGGTTTTCTTTGAGTAATGATGATCTCTTTAGTAGTCTGTTGGCGCCCTCTCCTGGAGGAATAGTTTGCTTGCTCTTGGACATTCTAAAAGAGAGGTCATGATAGACATTGAGCTTCTGAGCTCAATTGGGGACAGTCATGGGTGATGAATGTTTGCAACCTACTGCGAAGCCTCATACCGCAATATAAGGAACGTCAAATACTAAGAAAGGGCGGCCTATGAAAGAATTACTACTTTCAATAAGTACACTTAAACGGCTAATTGGGAATAGAAAAACTGTAAAAAGCCCTCTGAGAAAGCCCCCCTCTAACCTTTGATAGTAAGCTTTTCTGTAGTCTGCCTGTTGATGTATTTTCCGTTTGAACTGTGCACAACATGAAGAGACGGAACACTGGCGGCTTGTCACAATGCCCCCCGATGACATCACAATAGCGCTGCTGCCTAGAAAACAAGCTGCGCAGAAGAAGTTGTTCTTTGGGTGGGAGGGTGGGCTAGTGGAAGGAGGGGGCAATCTCTTTTTTTCCCGGGTGGTAGGGGGATGACAGGAGAAGGGAAGCGGGTGGTGAGAAAGGTACAGAGGGCAGGGTTTGGGGGCTGGGAAGGAAAGGGAAAAGATTAGGGTTTGGGGATGATGAAAGGGCTTTCTACGGGTAAGGATGGCAAAGGGTGGCAGTGACGGAAAGTCAGGCAACCTGTCCTGTCCGTCTTTTTGTATCGTGAATTGGAAAGACTGCAAGGGGGAGGGGAGTTGCTTGCGCCCTAAAGGAGGAGTTATTCAGATTCATTGCAGTGGGCGGCGGCTGCAAAACGCACCATTCTTCTTGTTTTGGCTCTGCAAAGCAGCCTTTTCAAGGGTTGGCTTGGGTGACAAAATGTCTTGTGTAGGCGTGGGTTTGTCTCCCTCTCGCTCTCTCTCCCTAAGATGTGTCCGGCATAGGCCAGGGTGCCACTCGAGGCCCAAACCAATTCTGGTTATCGCTTCTCGGCCTTTTGGCTAAGATCAAGTGTAGTATCTGTTCTTATCAGTTTAATATCTGATACGTCCCCTATCTGGGGACCATATATTAAATGGATTTTTAGAACAGGGAGATGGAAAAAGAGCTTGCTCTGTCCACTCCACGCATTGACCTGGTATTGCAGTACCTCCAGGAACGGTGCACCCCTTCTTAACCCAGTTTCCAAAAGCAGAACTCAATTCACCTGATTCATATTAGCCCGATTTAATGAATTGGAAGAAAGCATACGTCTTCATATGCACCTCAATTTGGCCCATTCACTTTTCACACTTCCTCCTTTTGTTTTTTATCTTTCACACTTTTGACTTTCTTTATTCATCCAAATAGCAAACTCATCACCACTCAACCTGACCAACTCGGCTATGTCCCCGTGCTGCAGTTCTCTGTCTTATCTAGATCATTTGCAATTGAATGGAATAGATCCCTTTTGGACAAAGTGGATTCACCTGCTGCTGCAGTGACCACAGGTGTGATAACATCTAGAATTGGCATCTGGTGCGATCTCTCCGCTTCCACTCCAAAGAAAGTTACCTGTTTATTCCTATCATGCATTGGTTTTTGGGGTTTTCTTTGAGTAATGATGATCTCTTTAGTAGTCTGTTGGCGCCCTCTCCTGGAGGAATAGTTTGCTTGCTCTTGGACATTCTAAAAGAGAGGTCATGATAGACATTGAGCTTCTGAGCTCAATTGGGGACAGTCATGGGTGATGAATGTTTGCAACCTACTGCGAAGCCTCATACCGCAATATAAGGAACGTCAAATACTAAGAAAGGGCGGCCTATGAAAGAATTACTACTTTCAATAAGTACACTTAAACGGCTAATTGGGAATAGAAAAACTGTAAAAAGCCCTCTGAGAAAGCCCCCCTCTAACCTTTGATAGTAAGCTTTTCTGTAGTCTGCCTGTTGATGTATTTTCCGTTTGAACTGTGCACAACATGAAGAGACGGAACACTGGCGGCTTGTCACAATGCCCCCCGATGACATCACAATAGCGCTGCTGCCTAGAAAACAAGCTGCGCAGAAGAAGTTGTTCTTTGGGTGGGAGGGTGGGCTAGTGGAAGGAGGGGGCAATCTCTTTTTTTCCCGGGTGGTAGGGGGATGACAGGAGAAGGGAAGCGGGTGGTGAGAAAGGTACAGAGGGCAGGGTTTGGGGGCTGGGAAGGAAAGGGAAAAGATTAGGGTTTGGGGATGATGAAAGGGCTTTCTACGGGTAAGGATGGCAAAGGGTGGCAGTGACGGAAAGTCAGGCAACCTGTCCTGTCCGTCTTTTTGTATCGTGAATTGGAAAGACTGCAAGGGGGAGGGGAGTTGCTTGCGCCCTAAAGGAGGAGTTATTCAGATTCATTGCAGTGGGCGGCGGCTGCAAAACGCACCATTCTTCTTGTTTTGGCTCTGCAAAGCAGCCTTTTCAAGGGTTGGCTTGGGTGACAAAATGTCTTGTGTAGGCGTGGGTTTGTCTCCCTCTCGCTCTCTCTCCCTAAGATGTGTCCGGCATAGGCCAGGGTGCCACTCGAGGCCCAAACCAATTCTGGTTATCGCTTCTCGGCCTTTTGGCTAAGATCAAGTGTAGTATCTGTTCTTATCAGTTTAATATCTGATACGTCCCCTATCTGGGGACCATATATTAAATGGATTTTTAGAACAGGGAGATGGAAAAAGAGCTTGCTCTGTCCACTCCACGCATTGACCTGGTATTGCAGTACCTCCAGGAACGGTGCACCCCTTCTTAACCCAGTTTCCAAAAGCAGAACTCAATTCACCTGATTCATATTAGCCCGATTTAATGAATTGGAAGAAAGCATACGTCTTCATATGCACCTCAATTTGGCCCATTCACTTTTCACACTTCCTCCTTTTGTTTTTTATCTTTCACACTTTTGACTTTCTTTATTCATCCAAATAGCAAACTCATCACCACTCAACCTGACCAACTCGGCTATGTCCCCGTGCTGCAGTTCTCTGTCTTATCTAGATCATTTGCAATTGAATGGAATAGATCCCTTTTGGACAAAGTGGATTCACCTGCTGCTGCAGTGACCACAGGTGTGATAACATCTAGAATTGGCATCTGGTGCGATCTCTCCGCTTCCACTCCAAAGAAAGTTACCTGTTTATTCCTATCATGCATTGGTTTTTGGGGTTTTCTTTGAGTAATGATGATCTCTTTAGTAGTCTGTTGGCGCCCTCTCCTGGAGGAATAGTTTGCTTGCTCTTGGACATTCTAAAAGAGAGGTCATGATAGACATTGAGCTTCTGAGCTCAATTGGGGACAGTCATGGGTGATGAATGTTTGCAACCTACTGCGAAGCCTCATACCGCAATATAAGGAACGTCAAATACTAAGAAAGGGCGGCCTATGAAAGAATTACTACTTTCAATAAGTACACTTAAACGGCTAATTGGGAATAGAAAAACTGTAAAAAGCCCTCTGAGAAAGCCCCCCTCTAACCTTTGATAGTAAGCTTTTCTGTAGTCTGCCTGTTGATGTATTTTCCGTTTGAACTGTGCACAACATGAAGAGACGGAACACTGGCGGCTTGTCACAATGCCCCCCGATGACATCACAATAGCGCTGCTGCCTAGAAAACAAGCTGCGCAGAAGAAGTTGTTCTTTGGGTGGGAGGGTGGGCTAGTGGAAGGAGGGGGCAATCTCTTTTTTTCCCGGGTGGTAGGGGGATGACAGGAGAAGGGAAGCGGGTGGTGAGAAAGGTACAGAGGGCAGGGTTTGGGGGCTGGGAAGGAAAGGGAAAAGATTAGGGTTTGGGGATGATGAAAGGGCTTTCTACGGGTAAGGATGGCAAAGGGTGGCAGTGACGGAAAGTCAGGCAACCTGTCCTGTCCGTCTTTTTGTATCGTGAATTGGAAAGACTGCAAGGGGGAGGGGAGTTGCTTGCGCCCTAAAGGAGGAGTTATTCAGATTCATTGCAGTGGGCGGCGGCTGCAAAACGCACCATTCTTCTTGTTTTGGCTCTGCAAAGCAGCCTTTTCAAGGGTTGGCTTGGGTGACAAAATGTCTTGTGTAGGCGTGGGTTTGTCTCCCTCTCGCTCTCTCTCCCTAAGATGTGTCCGGCATAGGCCAGGGTGCCACTCGAGGCCCAAACCAATTCTGGTTATCGCTTCTCGGCCTTTTGGCTAAGATCAAGTGTAGTATCTGTTCTTATCAGTTTAATATCTGATACGTCCCCTATCTGGGGACCATATATTAAATGGATTTTTAGAACAGGGAGATGGAAAAAGAGCTTGCTCTGTCCACTCCACGCATTGACCTGGTATTGCAGTACCTCCAGGAACGGTGCACCCCTTCTTAACCCAGTTTCCAAAAGCAGAACTCAATTCACCTGATTCATATTAGCCCGATTTAATGAATTGGAAGAAAGCATACGTCTTCATATGCACCTCAATTTGGCCCATTCACTTTTCACACTTCCTCCTTTTGTTTTTTATCTTTCACACTTTTGACTTTCTTTATTCATCCAAATAGCAAACTCATCACCACTCAACCTGACCAACTCGGCTATGTCCCCGTGCTGCAGTTCTCTGTCTTATCTAGATCATTTGCAATTGAATGGAATAGATCCCTTTTGGACAAAGTGGATTCACCTGCTGCTGCAGTGACCACAGGTGTGATAACATCTAGAATTGGCATCTGGTGCGATCTCTCCGCTTCCACTCCAAAGAAAGTTACCTGTTTATTCCTATCATGCATTGGTTTTTGGGGTTTTCTTTGAGTAATGATGATCTCTTTAGTAGTCTGTTGGCGCCCTCTCCTGGAGGAATAGTTTGCTTGCTCTTGGACATTCTAAAAGAGAGGTCATGATAGACATTGAGCTTCTGAGCTCAATTGGGGACAGTCATGGGTGATGAATGTTTGCAACCTACTGCGAAGCCTCATACCGCAATATAAGGAACGTCAAATACTAAGAAAGGGCGGCCTATGAAAGAATTACTACTTTCAATAAGTACACTTAAACGGCTAATTGGGAATAGAAAAACTGTAAAAAGCCCTCTGAGAAAGCCCCCCTCTAACCTTTGATAGTAAGCTTTTCTGTAGTCTGCCTGTTGATGTATTTTCCGTTTGAACTGTGCACAACATGAAGAGACGGAACACTGGCGGCTTGTCACAATGCCCCCCGATGACATCACAATAGCGCTGCTGCCTAGAAAACAAGCTGCGCAGAAGAAGTTGTTCTTTGGGTGGGAGGGTGGGCTAGTGGAAGGAGGGGGCAATCTCTTTTTTTCCCGGGTGGTAGGGGGATGACAGGAGAAGGGAAGCGGGTGGTGAGAAAGGTACAGAGGGCAGGGTTTGGGGGCTGGGAAGGAAAGGGAAAAGATTAGGGTTTGGGGATGATGAAAGGGCTTTCTACGGGTAAGGATGGCAAAGGGTGGCAGTGACGGAAAGTCAGGCAACCTGTCCTGTCCGTCTTTTTGTATCGTGAATTGGAAAGACTGCAAGGGGGAGGGGAGTTGCTTGCGCCCTAAAGGAGGAGTTATTCAGATTCATTGCAGTGGGCGGCGGCTGCAAAACGCACCATTCTTCTTGTTTTGGCTCTGCAAAGCAGCCTTTTCAAGGGTTGGCTTGGGTGACAAAATGTCTTGTGTAGGCGTGGGTTTGTCTCCCTCTCGCTCTCTCTCCCTAAGATGTGTCCGGCATAGGCCAGGGTGCCACTCGAGGCCCAAACCAATTCTGGTTATCGCTTCTCGGCCTTTTGGCTAAGATCAAGTGTAGTATCTGTTCTTATCAGTTTAATATCTGATACGTCCCCTATCTGGGGACCATATATTAAATGGATTTTTAGAACAGGGAGATGGAAAAAGAGCTTGCTCTGTCCACTCCACGCATTGACCTGGTATTGCAGTACCTCCAGGAACGGTGCACCCCTTCTTAACCCAGTTTCCAAAAGCAGAACTCAATTCACCTGATTCATATTAGCCCGATTTAATGAATTGGAAGAAAGCATACGTCTTCATATGCACCTCAATTTGGCCCATTCACTTTTCACACTTCCTCCTTTTGTTTTTTATCTTTCACACTTTTGACTTTCTTTATTCATCCAAATAGCAAACTCATCACCACTCAACCTGACCAACTCGGCTATGTCCCCGTGCTGCAGTTCTCTGTCTTATCTAGATCATTTGCAATTGAATGGAATAGATCCCTTTTGGACAAAGTGGATTCACCTGCTGCTGCAGTGACCACAGGTGTGATAACATCTAGAATTGGCATCTGGTGCGATCTCTCCGCTTCCACTCCAAAGAAAGTTACCTGTTTATTCCTATCATGCATTGGTTTTTGGGGTTTTCTTTGAGTAATGATGATCTCTTTAGTAGTCTGTTGGCGCCCTCTCCTGGAGGAATAGTTTGCTTGCTCTTGGACATTCTAAAAGAGAGGTCATGATAGACATTGAGCTTCTGAGCTCAATTGGGGACAGTCATGGGTGATGAATGTTTGCAACCTACTGCGAAGCA